>NW_026730891.1:0-4000 GCF_030272615.1 Cryptomeria japonica | reverse complement strand
CGAATCCTGAAACCTGCACTTATATCTGAAAAGGTATGGTGGGCAGCTATATAGGGTTTTGCCTTAGTCAAACCCCCGCTTTGGTGGTTTCCACCTCCACGAATAGCCAAGTTGTATTGTAAAAGTAGTGTGTGCAAACCTTGTGTGTGTGCAAGATCCTAAAATGCAGTAAGCAAACTAGAGCAACCTAGAAAGTAAACCCTAATTGCTTGTACATGATAATGTAAATGCTCCAAATCAAGATGCAAAGTGATCTAAAGCATGAATACAAATGATATGATGAAGCTTATTCATAGACATGAAAACAACATGAAATCATACCCAACCCCAAGGGAGGGGTACAAGCCAATCTTCAGTCGGTGATCCCTTATTGTTCTTCAATGCCTTCAAAGCCCTAAATGGATGAATGAAATTGATGGATGCTTGATGGATGGATGTTGAATGTTGTTGAAGTCTCCAAAGATCTGCTCTTTCACTGCATAGAAGGTCCCAAAATTCAAATCTGAAACCAAAATTCAGATCCTTTCAAATGAAGAAAGAGAGCTCTTATATATGAAACCCTAGGTCTTAATTTCAACTTTTGGCCGACCTAGAGATTGAATCTCCAGCCAATATCTTGGGGTTAAGCTTTATTTTATGATTGGATCGTGCTCCTAAAATTTTGGGAAAAATGTCCAAGACCGTGTGCACTCCGGGTGCCATGGTCCCGACAACTTTTCACCAAATTTTTAGGGCCATCGGATATGATGATTTTAGAGAGAATCTCAAAGTTACAGGTGATTTCGAGATGTTTTGACCCCCGAAATCAAGCCCCCAAGTTCAAAATAGGACCTAATTAGGGTTTTTGATTAAATGATGTATTGGAGGAATAAAATGAAAGGGGCACACTTTAATGAAAAGGGCCCAACTTTATGATATGGGAGATGATAAAATAGAACCTTAGACCTAATTAATTTAATTAATTAAGTGCTAAAGGGAAAATGCAATGCAAAATGAAAAATGCGCCAAGGCGGGTGCTAAACTAGGTGTGAAATTGTACCACCCTAACAAGTGCGTACAATTTACGACGCTACATTTAGCCCCCACTTTAGCGGTCATATGAACACTACGTGCATATGCAAGCTAAAGTACAGAAAAGTAAACATTATTTGAAAAAGGATATATCCATAAGTCTGTCGAACGAAGCCCCCAGCGGTATCTGCAGTACAGAGTTAGGAACCGCACCCTACAAAACACACGTTAGATCACAAAATCACCTAATGCTTACTAAGGAAGGTGATGAAAATTCGAGGGTAGCTATATGCCCCCCCTATTTCGGCTTGCTAATTTTAGTGAGTTGAAACAGGGTATCATGTTTACCACTTCGAATTGTTAAAGAATATTGATGACAAATGCTCACAAGAAGATTTGATATGAGATCAAAAATTAATGGAGAATCATTTGGTAAGAAAGAGGACTAAATCTCAATTCCAACACAACAAAGGGTGTGAGGATTTGAGAGTTCTCTAACACAAGATGAAGGATGTAAATGGAAACAAAATGCAAAGAGAAGAAAAGATAAGATAGTTGAAAAGGGATATCTTGTAGTATGTGTAAAGGAGATCCTTAGAGGAGAAGAGATCTTTGTACAAAAGACACCTATCCCCGAGAGGAATTGTCTTAGACAAATATAACATCTTCTAGAATAAGGCAAAGAAGAGAATAAGAATGCAATACTCCCTTCTTTTGCGAGGTGAAAGTGATTCTTAATGAAGGATGACGCTCTTTTTAACCCACTTGGGAGAGTGAATTCATTATGGATGTATTTGACCAAGTGCAAAAGAGGTTGTAGTCAAGAACTTACACCTCTTGTAAGAGAGAATCCTTGAACAAACAACAACAAATGCATACAAGGAATAACATCAAGTAATAAAGTTCACACCATCCACGAAATAGGAAAAAGTGGATCCTTAGATAAAAATAAGGAAAGATCATTGCTTCCCAAGGATAAGGACAATGAGAAGGACTTACACAATCTTCTAGGGAGAGATTTAGACATAAGAAAATGTACTACATACTCACATGAGTTCATGCAAGCAAGACATTAGTGTATGTAAAATGCTCCTCACAAGAAGTGGGTAGGATAAGAAAGAGAATACACATCTTCTCCCATATCTAGGAAAAGAGAATTCTGAAGCAAAGATGATCAATATTTCCACACTATTAACCCATAGGAACAAGAGATAACATAGAAAAATTAGGCTATTATGTTGCTTCAAAAATATGATTACACTTGAAATTGTACCATCATGAATGACAATGAGCCCCCACTAAATGAGCTACCAATGTCACATAATGATGAGCAACATAATAGCCATTAATGTTATTTAAAGACATGATAGACTAAATGAGGTATTTGAATATGACATGCCAAATGCTCAACTATAAGTGAGATCAAAAACCTGTATAAAGTGATAAAAATTGAAGAAGAAAAGTCACAAGAAATCTTAGAAGAGGGATGAGTGTAATTTATTAGAGCCTTATCCCTAGAGGAAAGGACTTTATGATGAATAGGAGATAAAGATTCATAAGTGGATTTAGAAATTTGAGGGGATTCATAAAGAGATTTGTTCATCGCCAAGATTTCCTTATGAGGGGAATGAGAGTTGATAGAAGTAGAAGATGATTTAGTTGAAGTGAGATCATCATCACTACTAAATATAGCATTCACATTGAGAGATGGTCTTTTAGATGCTTTGGTGGGCTTAGAAAGATTATATCCAAGTCCAAATGAATATTCATGCATGTTATGTTCTAAAGGAACTTTAATTCCTTGTTCATTTGCACCACAACCATTTCCATTATAGCCACTCTTAGCCAAAATATGAAAACCACGACCATAACGATTAGCCATTTCAGAAAGAAAAGGTGGTTTTTCATAAGACAAAGAATCAAATTCTTTAGAATTAGAGGTGTGAGGAGAAGAATTTTGAGAAGCGGCCACAAAATTATTGCTCATAGGTTCAGGTAAGACTGATTGATCTCTAGTTTCTTCCTTCTTTTTAACTTTAAGCTCTCTAGGAGGAACCCTATACTCACCTACAAAGGTGGGATTAAAATCAAGAGATCCCCAATCGCCTTCTGTGAGAACCTTCTCAGGATCAAAAGCCTTTTCATGTGTAGATTCAATTTGAGAAGAATCTTCTTCAGGAACTTTAGACTCATCCAAAGAATTTTGATTATTAGAGGGTGATGATTCATCCATAGGTATCTTGTTTAAGGAGTCATCACTAGAAGAGGAAGGCTTAGAAGAACTCCCTTTGGAAGTAGATGTTGGCAAACAAGCTTGAAGATTAGTATCACCTATCAAGGTATATGTCTTTTTATTATAAACAAATTTAACTTGTTTATGCAATGTAGAGGGGACAACTTGCATACTGTGAATCCAAGGTCTCCCTAATAACAAGTTGTATGTTAGATTTCCCGACATAACATGGATAGGAGTAGGCAAAGTAACAGGTCCCACTGTGATGGGTAAGGTGATAATACCTCCTAATGAATACTTAGCCACATTATCAAAGCCTCGAATGGGACGAGAGTCAAGCTCAATAAGGGATGTATCCACATTCATCTTATGCAATAGATTAATGCTACACACATTAAGGCCAGAACCATTATCTACCAGTGTTTGTCTTATAGCAGTGTCATTTATGATAACCACAATCATCAAGGGATCATATTGATGTTGAATTTCGCTAGTAGGCAACTCATCTTGAGTAAACACAATTTGAGCTTTAGGATTCATCACAGAGTTAACCAAAGACACTATATTACTAGATGTATTAGGTGGAGGAACATTCAAATCTTTCAAGGCATCTTGTAACATTCCATGATGAGCGGAAGAAGTTTGGATCAAATCCCAAAGGGATATCTTAGCAGGAGTAGTTTTAAGTTGTTCTATAAGATCATAGTCCTTACTAAGCATTTGTGAAATACGAGGAGCTTGAGGAAGAATAGGTTG
>NW_026730890.1:0-4000 GCF_030272615.1 Cryptomeria japonica | reverse complement strand
TTTGTCTTTTTGTTTTTGTCTTATTTAGTGTGCCCTTGCATATTTTTGAGTGAGTTAAGATCCTAAGATTGGGGGCTTAGTTCCTCGAAATTAGTGACATCTTATACTCCTTGTGATCTTGCTCCGCATTTCCCATCTTCTTCTCTCTTCTTCTACTTTATCGTGAGTATTTGCGTAAGTTCATACTCCCGCTAAACTAGGGGCTAAATGTAGCATCTTAAAATTACACCCTTTGCAATTTTGACCATATTTTCGGGCCTCATCTTGCCAGTCTCTTCCCCCATGCTAGATCAGGACCTGTTTATGCCTCTGTTATGCAACCAAACTTCATTTTTCACTTTACACCTTGCATGGCCACCTTGATCCTACCTCAAAGTAGGGTAGGACTAAGGCATGGCACTCTATTCCTAGTAGTGGGAGCTAAATGTAGCATCCTAAAATTGCACCCTTTGCAATTTTGATTACATTTTGGGCCCTCATCTTATCGGTCTCTTCCCCCATGCTTGATCATGACCTGTTTGAGCCTATGTTATGCAACCAAACTTCATTTTTCACTTTACACCTTGCATGGCCACCTTGATCCTGCCCAAAGTAGGGAAGGAATAGGGCATGGAACTGTGGTCCCCACCATGACCAGGGCATGGTGCCTTGGGATCCCCTAAAGGGTACCTATCTTGGCCCCTCTCCCTTGGACCTATCTCAAATGTGAGTGAGAAATTATCCCACATGTTGGCCTATGTCGGAAAACATTGGAGCTCAATATTACATCATTCATTTGCAAGCATGTGTGTGTGTTAGGGTTTTGTCATGTTCACACCATTTCATACAGCATATGTGATTACATCTAAGAAGCAAAGCATCATTATCATCTATTGCAAATCTGAAGGTATATACTTTCTATCATTTATTTCAAGTATTTGTAGTATTTCATTCAAGGTTAATTCCAAACTGGGGTTTGACTTAGGCAAACCCCTATTACCAACCCCTTTCTTCTTCTTTATGTGTGCAGGGAGCAGGTGTCCAGCTGTACTTCTAGAATTAAGCTTTATTCACAGAGATGAAAAAACCCTTTTCAATGCACAAAAAGTTCAGAGGACTAATAGGAAGGAACCCATGTCTAGACACACAATCCCTGCAACTTTTACCATATTTCACAGAGTAGCTCTGAATCATCTAAAACATCTTAGATCCAAGTGCATGACTAAATCCCAAATTTGTAGCTCACTATTTTACCAATTTCATCTTCAATTCCAGCACTTTGCCTATTCAACTTACAAAAGAGGGTCAAACTCATTCCAAACACAATCAACCTACTTAGTATCCAGTCCTTGTATCATTTTAGGCTTGGATCTAGTAGATTCATCCCCCTGTTTTGAATGTAAAGTTTCCTCAAGTGAAAATTTAACCTTAGTAAAGTTCCCACCTTTCTCCCAAGTGGTGAATTTGGCTAAGGTTCCCCAATTTTCCACTTTACACCTTCTTTGTCATCATCTTGTATGGTGCACTATAAATTGGTTGAGCTCCTAGAACCAAATGAAATAAAAATCCACCTCACAATGGGGTGGCATCCCTAGTAACTCAAAAGTGAAGACATCTACAAGCTCTCTAAGAATTAGATGATCATCTAATGATACCTCTAGTGAATCCTCTAACTTATAATTAGTGGTGGTAGTGAAAATTTGACATCCTCTTTGCATATGTCACTTTAGATAAAGAGTAGAGATCATATGAAGAGATATAGGTCTATGCACTTCCAAGCTCACTACTAGTTCACCACCATCATCAATGCATTCAATCACTTTATGATGATAATCCATCTTAACATAATGTGTGTCAAGCCAATAAATACCTAGCACTATGTCATAAGAACCAAAACGAGTAATATAGAGATCCATTGTAGTGGTGATAGCTTGAAGACCTAACTAATAATTATTCACTACAAAATTTATGATCACCTTATCCCCTAAGGATAATTCAAACTCCCACCTATTGTCTTACCTAGTCACCACTAGCCTGCAAGACTCAACTATAGTTGGGGAAATAAAAGAGTCTGATGCTCCATAATCAAATCGAACACTAACTAAAACATTACTAATTATATGTATAGCCTCAATGATAGTTGTCTAATGTTCAACCTGATGGTCTTCATTGTTGCAAAAACACTGTGGTATTTGCCCACATCTCCAACTCTATTCTCAAAAGATCTAAGGTTGGGCCCACTTTCTCCAAAATCCTATGGACACTCACTAGATATGTGCCATGCACCTCCACACACATAGAAAGGTTCCCTTGTCTAAATTTGTGATTTATGGGTCCTACAGTGTAACATGCTGAAAATAAATAAAACAAAATAAAATACAACTTTTCAAATTGAAACAGAAAGTAAAGAAACACTAGCAATTTTTTTTTCCATAAATTAACTGAAAATAAACTCGAACTTCAAACTAAAATCTTGAATTAAATAAAGATCTATCTATGAGCATAAATAGTAGATACAAATGAAACTTAAACATTTCAAATTAAATGAAATAGAGAGGTTTAGAAAATACAGATTACAAAATGCCAATATTATGAACTTTCATAGCTTTATCAATAGACCAATGAGGAGGGAAAGTATCTTCAAGGTGCTTTTCGGCCCAACTACGGACTTACTAGTGCCCCATGCCATATCTGACTGGATTGGCCCAACCCTTCATAGGAAGGTAACGAGAAGTTCAACTCATGCCATCTAAGACTTGGCGTATAATCCTACACAACTCCCTAATCGGTCATACACTATAGGATACCCCTAACTGGTGTGACCTTTGACTGGGGTGTATATCTACACTATAGAACTGACTAATGCTCTTGATATGAGCACCACCTTTGCCAAGGTTTTCAAGTAGATGCAATCACACTTAACTATGAAGTCAAGTTCCACCCTTCTCAGCAACAACTTAAGGTTCTAGGGCATAGGTCTTGTAACACGTAGGTTTTAACTTATAGTTGACTATATTTGTACTCACATAGAGACTCATTTCCACACAATATTATTACATGATTTTTTGTTAACAACAGTAATTCTCATACAAGGTTTTTGTTTTATTTTTCTCATAAATCATTGCATAAAGTATTAGAGAATACAACTAATCTCCTAGATTAGGAAAGGTAAAATGGCTTAAGAGCCGCAAGCTACCCATGTAATTCTTAAGTTTTGAATGAACATCATGCAATACACGTCTTTGTTATCATTGCAATGTGTGATTGTATTTTCTTTTAATAATTGAAATACTAACTGCATTATGGATATTGTTGTTCTGCTCTTACCCATTTTTCTTTCCTAAGCTAGGGTTTAGTTTCCAATCTCATGCTAGGGAAGGTTAATCTGTAAAATGGGAGAAACTTACTAGTAATTAATAATTCCCACTTCTTGTATTTCGTAATGATTGTGTTAGAGGAGCAATCTCTTCAACTCATCAATTACCATATTAAGTACACATAAAGTAGATATGCACCCCATAATTATGTGGGTTTTGTTATAAACCTAACTTGGGTTTTGTGCAAGTTTACATTGACTAAATTACACTAATACATTTGGCCTCAAATTCGGACGAACAAGGTATTTTGTGATCAAATTTCATTTTATTTTTTAAATGCCCAATAATATTGAAATGTTGATGACGTTTTCTGATGAAGCCCGTGTTAGTCAGAATTCGGATGACCACAGGCATTATGAAAAAAGAAGAAGAAGTGTGCGTTCATTTGAAAACCACGCATGATGGATTGAATTAGCTCTCAACTTCCTCTGCCTTTGCCAATTCCTTTGTTTCTTTTGCCTCTTCCTTTGCCTCTGCCTTTGCCTCTATCTCTGCCTCTGCAAATTGGGTTCGACGTGTCCTTCTCCCTTTAACTCTCGACTTCCTAATTAACAACAACAAATTTATAGCCGAGTGTTTTGTTATCTTTAAAGCCTAGCAAGGATATCAAAGGACTCATTTTTAACTTGCTCTTGAACAAGACT
>NW_026730889.1:0-4000 GCF_030272615.1 Cryptomeria japonica | reverse complement strand
TTGGAAACCTTTTTAAATGCATAAAGAACCATTCATATATTCTTTGCAGATTTATTAATGAGAAAAGAGCATATATATATTTTTTTTGCAAATATACTAAGACTAAATGCAAACCTCTTAGAAAATAAATAGACTACAACTATTAGGATTTCATTTTCTGCAAATAATGGAAATAAATTACTGTTTTTAACTAAATATACAGCAGCATATTCAACTTAAAGAAAAATGGAGTAACATCTAATCTTTAAATTTCAGTTTACCCAAAAGTGCATACATTTCTCCTCTTTTTTTTTTATGCAAAACATTAAGAATCTAGATGCAAACTAACATTTTCATTTTCTTTTGCAAAACTACAAGTAGGAAAAATATGTGTATTCATTGACAAATGTAAATACAAGATAGATATGGATACAAAATAAACATGAGTTCAAATGGGATGAAATCCCAACAATGTTTTTTCTCTACATAATAACTTGAAAATAATACAACTTTTTTTTTTTTTTAAAGAGAATACTACAAATGCTCACTTTTCATCTTTTACACAAACTATTACATTGAATCTATCCTTCTCTTTTTTAAAAAACAAAAAAACAAAATCTTTTTTGCAACACAAAAACAGCAACTTAGTTCTTCAATCCTTCTTTTCCCATTCCCATGCAACCTGCAATAAAACACATTTTTGACCATGGGAAGCTCACCTCCCAGCCTAGGCTTACTAGAAGCCACCCCCGAGCTTGGAGAACCAAGCACTAGACGGGTTACAAACAAGCAAACTCTACACAAACATAGGAAAACACTTACATTCAAATTTCCCCTCCCAAGCTACACATTCACCACTTTCATGGTGACTCTTCCATGGGTGGAAGTGGACCAAGTACCAATGGGGAGAATGCATGCCAAAAACAATACAACATAAGCCACCTCATGGCAATACAAGTGCAACCAAAAATACTTCCACAATCCTTATGCCCCCCAAAAGGCTCAAGGCCATATTTACTCCCCTTATGACCCCCAAATGCATACACCAGGCTATGCATCAAAGGGTCACCAAGGACACCCTTGAGAACACTCTCCATAAGGAGAGCCTCTCACCCATGGCTGTCATACTCCTTCCACCCCAAGATCTTCCTACCCTCCCAAGAGTAGGAGATCTTGGACACTCCCAAAACAACAAGAACACAAAACCAAAACACATAGAAAAGAAAACTACACATTCTTAACTTCAACAAAAACTTCATAAAACACATTCTTTACAAGCAACTCTTTTCTTTTGCAAAACAACATAAACTAACACTTACAATATAACAAGAGGAGGTAAGAAGTAACCAACCTTATTCTGCCAATAGGTTTGCTAAAATTAGTTGGGGATGAGCTGCCCAATTCCACACTAACTTTCTCCAAATTCCCACCAAAAGTGCTAATCTCCTACTAACTTTTTCAAAACAAGCATAATCTCCAAGAAAGGAGAGTGGGTGATTACTCACTAAGTCTCCAAATTCTTGCCTAAGAAGGCCTCTCACACACTTCCCAACCCCTTGGGTGAGGTGTGAGTTCCCATTGGTTGCCCTTCCCAAACTCTTGCACATTACCAAAATTGGAAAGGGAAAAGGTGGAAGAAGATGGGGAAGAGAGTTTAACTTCTAAAGGGAAGGTTCCCTATCCTAGGAAGAACTTTCTAAGTTGAATTTTCGTGCATCTTGGAAATATCACTTTTTGAAGTGACTACATAGTCACATGGGAGAAGCCACATGTTTCAAAACACCCCTAACCCATAGGTATACCCTTTGGACCTTTGGAAAAGCCTAAAAACTTACCCTAGGAGTCCATTAAACCCTTTGGAAACCCAACTGAAGTTTACCTACGGGTCAAACTTGAGTTGACCACTCCCAAGACTCCCTACCCAAGGCAAATTTGGGACCACACTCATGTTTTTGAATGGCTTAGGTAGAAACAAAACTCCCTCCAAGAGACAAGTCAAAATCAATGACACTTAATCAGCACATGTGTCAAGTGACACAATAAAAATACAATATAAAAATCACACATGGAATTTGTCTCTTGTAGGATTACACATATACATACAAATTAATTTTACACTCAAGCATTATACACATCACAAATAAAATACATTACAAGGGGGTGTTGTCTCTCCAAATAGACAACTCCCGGCTTAACAAACGCACATTGGTCTAGGCTTGGTTCTCCATATAAATTCCATGGTCACATGGATAATTTCCCTGCGCATCTCAATTAACACATTAGTACTTCCAAATAATCACATTTATACATAATCAATTACATGGATTCCATTGCACGTCAAACACTCATACATTAGGCAATAATAATTCAATATCTCATTTGTTTCAAATTCAATTTCACATAGCAATTAACATAATTTCCCAAAATTGAACCATTCATAAATATGCATCATTTTTCTATCATCAAAATAAAATCCTGCAAATTTCCAATAATGACATTCACCATCGTAATGTAATTCTATTCTAGTAACATATCTAAAGTTTCATAATCATCATGCATGAAATAAAGCATCAACATATGTCAGTGTGATCCAAATCATGGAATCATATAAGTTCTAAGTCCATAAAGCATAAAATAAGCATCCATAATAGTCTCAATATGCAAATAACTGAAAATGTCAAACTGAATCGGGGTAGGGCCTCACAGGCAATGAAAATCCAGCATCCACAGTCCAATGAATTATATTTTTTTCAACATACATACAAGATAAGTTACATGAGCCCCCGCCCTAAGTGCAAAGGATGATAAGACCCCATTAGATTTTAAAAATTATTCACTATTATGCCACATAATTCTCTTACAAAATTAGATTGATTGAGATGCATCTTTAAAGACAAACATGTTTGATCCTGATTCGGCTAGCAAACGGTCAATTCAAAGGTGGACTCAAATCTGGGATAGGGGGTCTAGATGGTCCAATTACACTGCATTTTTTCATCATTTTGTAATGAAGGTACTAGGATGTTGTGGATTCCAAATCTCAAGGCTCCCTAGGTATATTGTGAAGGTATTAAGGGTTAGAGATGTCAAGCCGAAAAATGTACAATTCCCAGAGGGTGCATTTACCCACAACTTTGGAGATTTTTCCTATATTCCAATTGCACAATCATTAGGGCGTTTGGATTCCCTCAACCATCCCATATCTTACCACTTACTATTTCTCCAAGGTTAGAATTTATTGAATTCATGTGGAAAATGATGTGGATGGAGAAAAAGTGGATTCAAACCAAAAAAAAAGGGGGGACACACCTCCCTAGCTTTACTATATATGGTGATTTCATTGTTTGGAGTGAGACACTTGAAAAGGTACAGGATTTCTTGAGAGACAAATACCATCTCAAAAGTGGAAAGGCTCAAGAATATGACCTAGAGGGATACATAAATGACCTTAGGACACGCAAGATGAAGGTGTAAGGCCCCTATCATGAGTATGATGAATATGAGGATTTAATAAGAAATTGTCGTCCAGGTGATGTCATCCAAAGAAGGAAAAAGTGGGATATACTCAAGAGGATTGAAAAGGAAAGAAGGGAGAGGGACCCTAACTTTCAGGGATTTTGTTCCAACATTCAAAATGATTTTGCAAGGATGTTGTGTAAATTGAGAATTTTTTAGGCTATTGTGAATGATGCATAGGCTGAGCCGCCACCGAATAGAGTTGAATAAGGGAGGCCTACTTTTGTGCCCCCAAGGGCTACCTTGGGGGATAGGAAGGGGAAGGCAATTTTCATAGGAGAGTATTCCCAAGCTACCACCTCTTAGCAAATTCCATAGGAAAGTCAGCCATCTTCAGAAGCCATAAGAAAAATTGAAAAGGGTAGGGCAATTTTATCTGATTTCATTGAGATTGTTGATTATGATGAAGAGGGTGCAAAAGTTCCTCCACCCTCTCCTTAAGAAACCATTAAAGATATTGATTTTGGTGATGAACCAATGGATAAGGATAGGGAAATTGTCCCTA
>NW_026730888.1:0-4000 GCF_030272615.1 Cryptomeria japonica | reverse complement strand
TATTGGCCAGACATGGAGAAAGAAGCTATAAAATTTGCTAAAACCTATGAAAAGTGCCAACTGCATGGGCACCTTATCCATGCTCCAGAAAGGGATCTCATACCCTTTGTGACACATTGGTCCTTTCAACAGTGGGCGATTGATCTAATTGGCTAGATATATCCCGCATCATCTAACAGACACAAATTTATTATCACTGCCACTGAGTACTTCACTAAGTGGGTAGAAGCGGCTCCATTCATCAAGGCAACTGACAAACAAGTAGCTCTATTTATTCTTAATTATATCATCTATAGGTATGGTATACCTTCAGCCATTATAACTGACAATGGAGGACAGTTCAAGAAAAAAGATCTAAATGAACTCTGTGAGAAATTCAAAATAAAACAACATTGGTCATCAGTATATTACCCTCAAGGTAATGGACAAGTCGAGGCATCTAACAAAAACCTATTGACTATCTTGCACAAAACAGTGAACAAATCTGGGAAGGATTGGTATTTGCAGCTCAATCCTGCATTGTGGGCTTATAGAACAAATATCAGAACACCTACTAGGGCCACACCCTTTTCTTTGGTGTATGGGTCCGAAGCAGTATTACCTATTGAGGTGGAAATACCATCTCTAAGATTATCTTTGCAAGGACTTGTTATTGATGAAGACTATAGAATATCTAGATTGCAAGAGCTCGAACTGTTGGATGAGCGTTGGCAAGTGGCATTTGATCATCTTAGAGTGTATCAAAAGAGAATGTCCAGAGGATATAACAAGAAGGATGACAAGAGAATTTCAGGTTGGTGACCTAGTTCTAAGAGAAAATCCTAAAAATCAACAGTTTCGAGACAACAAAGGGAAGTTCAAACCCAACTGGCTGGGTCCCTATATCATTACCGCAGCTTTTGGCTCTGGTGCCTATCAACTCTCAACATTGGAAGGAGAACAGCTTCGTGAACCAATCAACACCATCTATCTGAAGAAATTCTTCACCTTAATATTCTCTGCCCCAATAGCCTATACAGCTAAAAAGTCATGAAAAAACCCTAAAAATCATAAAATGTCTTGAAGAAATCTTAAAAATCAGAAAAAGTCCTGAAAAAAATCCTAAAAATCAGAAAAAGTCATGAAGAAATCCAAAAAAAAAAAAAAGAAAAAGAAAAAAAAGGAAAAAGAGAGAAAATGCCTTGGTGAAAACCTCATAAACAGGCACCTTGGTGAAAAAAAAAAAAAGAAGAATCTTTGCCAAGCAGGTGAAAACCTGGCAAACAGGCGCCTCTTGTACTCAAATGCTCCATCTATCAATGCAACGTTGGCATTCCCTCTTTCATGCAATCTTTGCTTTCACCTATACATATCTTTCAGTCACTTTCATGACATCCTGGCTCGTTAAAACCCTCATGGCTTGAAACCGATCATTGTCCTAGTCTTAGGTTAATCGACAGAGAACTTTACATGTCCTAAGTAGTATCAACCAAGTCAACATTACGTCAGTAAAACTTGGTCATCCACTCCGAGTTAGTCACCTGTCTCCTAACTACTGAAGAGTTTTATCACTGAGTACACAAGCAAAACAACATTACTGAAAACAATCACTAAACTGTTTGAGATATGCATAGAAATTTTCTTTGTGTGTTGTCTTTTATATTGTTTTTTGATTATTATCCCTTTGAGTAACTCAAGGAAGTCTATCTTGACTAAGAGGAGCAAGGATTGGGGGCATAATATTTTCTTTGTTTTTTGCTTGTAGGAATGATTCCAATGATTTGAAAACATCTAATCAGTTGGGTGTCTGTGATAAGTGCCTTCGCATTAAGGTGAAATTGCCACACATACCTCGACTCTGCTTCTTTGAATGCCACAGGGAGGTTCCCATAATTTCTTTGTCTATTTTGAGGGAATTTCTTTATTGTGCAATCTAGGTCCATGCGTAATCTATCCAAGGATATGTACGAAAAAGGGTCATTGCAAACAAGATAATTAATATTGCACATGAAAAGCAAGGAACTCTAAATCTGCCTATTATGGTTGTAAAACGCTCAATGATGAAAATTAAGCTTTTCAAAATCCAGTGACTAGGTTTAGGTTGCATTTTTCATATCATTTTGCATTTCATTCTGCATCTTGTGAATTTAGAGTGATTTCGGTATGGTAACAATGATCTCTTTATTTTTTGAATGAGAGCTAGAAGCTTCATCATTTCTTAGCTAAGTGGTCTCTTTTCATCATTTCTCTGATCGAGTACTTGTGTTTTGAGATGTTAGCTGCATACATGAGCATCTTCTATAGATCCATACATTTTAATATTCCTCATTTGCATCCATCTTATTGCATAGAAAAATGAAAAATTTGCATATAAAAGAAAGAAAAATAGACATCCATAATCATTTGCATTACATACATTCATGCTAAATTAGAAATGCATACATATAGATTAAAGCATTTAGAAAATATCTCATAATCGAATCAACACAAGTGCAATGAAGTCCAATAAGATCTCATATATATATATCGTATAAAGTCTCAGAGTACAAAATGATGTCAAATGACATATACAAACTCCCATCGGAGCAAGAATCGTATAGGCTACAAAAAATGGGTATGTCTACAAAAAAAATATCAGAGCTACAAAAAGAATATCTATCTCTTAGCCTCTCTCTCATCGCCTGGTGGAGGAGGTGGAGCCTACTAACTGGGATCTTGATGAGGTTCCTGAGCTCCCTTTGACCGTGCCATGTACTACGAGTAGGGGACAACCTGCTGCCTAACTGGAACTGCTACGCTGTACACTGTAACATAGTATGCTGCCCTACTTGTCTGGTGAAGGACCTCCTACCGCAAGGCCTTTGTCTCTGCTCTCATCTTTGCAACCTAATGGTCATGCTCATCACTAAGCTCTACTAGCTGTTGGTCACGCTCTGCCAGCTGCGTCTGAGCCACTGTCAACTGTGACTACAGCTCCGCAAGATGTGCTCTCATCAACTGTCTCGTGTCAGTCCCCTGCTCTCTCGTAGGCTCTCCATCTCCATCTCCACCTCCACCCTACTCCTCCCTCCACTGCTAGACCTATCTTAGCACTGCTCTCTCCTCCTCATCTCCTCCCAATCTCATGCCTATACTCCCTAGGGATCCACCCTCACCCCTCTGTTGCCCAACCCCAGCTGGAACCCTGCTTCTACTAGCACCAAGATCACCACCTGCCCACCTCTGAGCCTCGACTCTTTGTACCTATCCCTATCTTTGTCCCTATCCCTATACGGGGGCATCATCCTCAATCTCCTCAATACAAGGAGCCTGCTTAGCTGGATCTATCAACCTAGGGAATAAATGTTGCTGGAACCAATCCCTATATTGGGGAAATACCCCCGCATCTGCAACATCATCCATGTAGTCCCATCTCAAGCATTGTAAACCAGTGAGCTCTTGCATACTCAAGGCATAGGACAACCTCGGTGACCATCCCTTCCTCTCCTCATCAGTATATCTTGCGTATGTTGTGTACTCCTATGAGATCCCCTGAGGCCTACCATACTACCTCATCACTCAAGATCTATAAATCGCTCTACCATAGTCTGCGATTTTCCAATAAGTGGGCGCGTCACAAAAAGATCCCTGCGTACTAGTCGCCAGTCATCCCATGGCTCTAGGCCCTTGTAAGGTCTCCATATCATGGCTATAAGGTCATCTAGCTATCATCACCAAAAATCGGTCTTCCCTAGATGAGGTTGTGTAATGTAATTGGCATACCTATATATAATCGGCTGCCCCGACTCTCTGCTATCATCTACAATAGGCCGACAAATGGGAAGGTGCTCCCAAGCCCAAACCTATAAGATCAACAGACCAATGGCCATGCTCTTTCCCTCCCTATACACTATCTCATGTATCTTGCGATACATGTGGGCTAATATGCAAGAACCCCAGCCAAGCCTCTGAGGGGTCTCCATCAATCTCTCCAGCATCCTGCCCCATCTGCACTGGAATCCTTGCTGTCCTCTATCTAGCA
>NW_026730887.1:0-4000 GCF_030272615.1 Cryptomeria japonica | reverse complement strand
TGCTCAATCACAAAATGGGAGTCACACTGACTACAGTTGGATGGTTAAATCCAATAAGAATGTATTGCACAAAATAGCATCTTCATATGCTGGATTCAGTACTGGTGTAATGCTGATATGCTTCTACAAAAACCTAGCTTCACCTTCAAATGATGTCTTCGTGTATACCTCTACTTAATCTCGCATATTCCTTCACTCAATTCTTTTTCGCATCCACACTTGATCTTACAAATAAGATCTTACATTTATACCATACCCTAAGACCAATTTTAGTAGGTCGGTTCTACAAGATATTACAATAAAATCATTTTACAAACAATATAATATCCGATGCAATAACTGATCAAACATGTTGGCTTAATGCATTTACATCAATAATAAATCATCTTCATAGCGTGCCATGCTGATCTGGAAAAGATAAACCTGTCGGTGTAACCCTAGATAACCTAGACCTATTTGCCGGTAAAATAAAATATGCAAATATGAATATACCAATCATTAATTATTCAAAACAAAGTGTCCACATGATGTTTTCGACATTAGCAAGTGTCTTCCATATCATTCCAAATACTGGTGAACCATATACCAGTAACTGTGCAATAGTTACTTGCTTGTCGGTGAATGTTGTTGGATCTCCAAAGTGCTTGTTTTTAGTAGGTGTTGACATCAATGACAAAACCATACCAAAATACCAACAATCCCCCCCTTTGGCATTGCCGGCAACACAAGATGGAAAAACCATCAAAGTGCCAAAATAGAAATGCCAAATACCAAAAACCAACAATCTCCATTTCTCCCCTTGGGAGCAACATGTGTTTATCCAAAGATTTATTTTCAATACCAAATCTCCTTAAAAGATAATGTGTTTTTCCTTAGATATCTCTCCCCCTTTGACATCAAATGCCAAAGCTACAAAATTCAAGTCCATACAAAATACGAACTACTCCCCCTAAGAAGTAGCTTCCTCATCAAATACCGAAATAAAGATTTGTCTTTTTAATTTTGTTGGTTGATGACAATCATCAACTGTCTAAGTCTCTACTAGTGGTGGTATGACTCCAAGCTGATCTCTGAGATATTCAAAAGTCTCCTTAGGCAAATGTTTTGTGAAAATATCTGCAAGCTGTTCTTTAGTATTCACATAAACCAATTTTATCTCCTTTTCTTCAACTTTTTCCCTTAGAAAATTCAATTTGATAGAAACATGTTTAGTTTTAGAATGTAATACCGGATTCTTATATATATCAATTGGTGCAGTGTTATCACAATATATAGTAATGGGTTCCTTGCATTTTACCTTTATGTCTTTCAACATTTGCTTAAGCCATAATACCTATGTACAGTTAGTTGCTGCTGCAACATACTCTGATTCTGCTACTGATAAAGATGTACAACTCTGTTTCTTACTCAACCAAGAAACTAATCTCTTTCCAAGAAAGAATGCTCCTCCAGTGGTGCTCTTTCTATCATCCACATCTCTTGCCCAATTTGCATCTGTGTATACACATAGGTCAAAATTTCCATCTTTAGGATACCATAATCCAAGATTTGTTGTGCCTTGTAAGTACCGGAAAATCTTTTTTACTGTCGATTCATGATTTTCCCTAGGATTACTCTGAAATCTAGAAACAATACATGCTGCATTCATAATATCAGGTCTGGTTTGTGTCAAATACAATAAACCTCCTATCATAGATTTATATCTAGTTGGATTAATAGGTGTAGATTCATCCCTTTGAGATAATTTGTCATTTGTAGCCATACGTGTGCTTACTGGTTTAGAGTTCTCCATCCCAAATTTCTTTAGCAATTCTCTCAAGTACTTGGATTGACTAAAAAATATACCTTTATCAGTCTATGAAATCTGCTATCCTAAAAAGAATTTTATTTCTCCAATCATAAACATTTCAAATTCTTGCTGCATTTTAAAAGAAAATTCCTCACATAATCCATCTTCTCCTCCAAAGATTATATCATCAACAAATACTTCAATAATCATTATGTCATCATTAGTTATTTTGTAATATAAATTGCTATTTGCATTTCCTTTAGTAAAACCAATCTTTAAAAGATACTTATCCAACCTTGCATACCAACCTCTTGGGGCTTGTTTCAATCCATACAAAGCTTTTCTTAACCTGCAAACCATATCGTTGTCATCTGTCAAAGAAAATCCATCAGGTTGTTCAATATATACTTCTTCTTCAAGATCTCCATTAAAAAATGTACATTTAATATCCATTTGATAAACTTTGTAGTCCTTGTGAGCTGCAAAAGCCAAGAATAATCTAACTGCCTCAATTCTGGCTACCAGTGCAAAGGTTTCATTGTAATCAACTCCTTCCTTCTGAGAATATCCCTTACACACTAGTCTTGCTTTATTTCTGACAACCTTACCATCTCCATTAAGTTTGTTTCTAAATACCCATTTGGTTCCAATTACATTTTTATCTTTAGGCCGGGGAACTAATGTCCAAGTATTCACTAATACATTTGGGGTCAAATTCTGACGGAGGTTTCCAACGGACAAGGAGCATTGTGTGAAAATTTGATTTTTTTTTTCAAAAAGCCCATGTTCGTCGGAATTCCTCGGGCATTTTATTAAAAAAAAAAAAAAAGACAATGCATTTTCATTTTGCAAGCAAGCCGCGCCTACCCCCCCCACCGGAGTGATATCTACACTGCAAACAAGGGTTTTTGGCTGAAGTTTCCACCTTTGGCTCGCTTTTGTCCACCTTTGGCCTCATCTTTGTTTCCTGGTATGTATGTATGGTGGATTCATTGTTATTCGCATGCCAATAAAATCTATTAGCTAATCTAAAACAACGATAATCACCTCCTTAACTGATTCTAGCTGAAATGTTTGCTGCCTCCCTCAAGCCACTCAAGAATGCACCATGCATTGTTGCAGGGTAATGCCTATTGGTGGCCTCTCCTACAAAAAAAACCCTACCATTTCCCACGCTCTCTGCTAATATATCATAGTCATCATGGCCAGATGCCCCAACTGCAACATGTGAATAGGAACCGAGATTGAAGGGATCACTACCCCATCTCGTGAACACTGTTTGGAGAGGATCAGGGACTTGCACACCTCTTGGCCCATAAATACCCGCATATGCCAGCTAATTGGTCAATTTGATAGAACATACATACACAAACATTTAATTTCCAACTTGCTCAATTCAAAACAACACATACCCAATCATTAGTTTACCAAATTCAAAAAACAACACATATGATAATTTGTTTGACCTAATCGCTCATTTCAAACACCTCAGAAAATTGTGAAGTCTCATAAATTGTGAAGGTAAAAATCAAGAATGGGTATCCCCTATGAAGGATTAATGATCTCTTTGATCATATGAGATGATCTATAATATTATCTAAGATAAGTCCCTTAGATATGGCTGCCACAAATTGAAGATTAAGAAAGAGGATATTTAAAAGATAGATTTTACGACTTATTATGGCTACCATGATTTCACATTAGTGTCATTTGAGTCAAATAATGCTACAACTTTCATGAATTTATTGAATATTGCACCAAGAGATTGAGGATAGTTTTATAATTCTTAAGGGAGAATAAGATCTTTGGTAAGCTATTCAAGTGTACTTTCTACAAGGACAAGGTGAATTATCTACACCTTATGATTTTAGTGGGAGGGATTGTGGTTGATCTAGAGAAAATAAAAGCAATTGTGGGGTTGCCTCCACCACATAATGTAACTAAAATCTAGAGCTTCATGGGACTTGCAAGATACTACAATAAGTTTGTATAAGGATTTTCTAAAATTGTAGAACCAATCACTTCACTCCACAGAAAGGGAAAATATTTGAGTGGAATGAGAAGTGTGACCAAGCTTTCCAATTTTTGAAGAAGGTCATTTCAGATCCTATATTAACTGTAGCTAATTCAAATGGGTAATTCATGGTGATAACAAAATGAATTAAGATGAGTAGGAGGAGTGCTAATGCAAAATGGGCAAGTGGTTGCGTA
>NW_026730886.1:0-4000 GCF_030272615.1 Cryptomeria japonica | reverse complement strand
CTGACTTTTTGCTATCTTTTTCATTTGTTGTTGTTTTCTCTGCTGGTCTTTTGCATCTTTTCTTTCTATGTCCTATTCTCTCTAGTTTCTTTCATGCTTATCTTCTCGTTATGTAAGCGGGTTTCCGGTCCCTTAAAACCTTATTCTCCTTAATAAAAAACAACTGGTAAATTATTGGACATCCAATTCTAAAGTTATGTTCAAGCTTTAGTACAATTGGGGGCATAAATAGAACAGAATCCAATGAGTTGTCCATTAATAAAGGTGAGGACCCAAACACAACAATGAGAATGGTCCTCACCCTCATCAATGACATATTTAGAGATCCATGGTGCAACCCCTATAACAACACCACCTTTACCATTGGTATAAGAGGTATGAAAAATGGTAGCGTCTCTCCAAACATTGCATAAAGAAACTTCAAGTCTTAGGCTACTAAGGTTAACTTCATATAGAAAGATAACATCTGGCTTCCATTTCATAACAACCTCTTTAAATTTAAATTTGCGGTGAGGGAGTGAAATCCCTTTGACATTCCAAGCCTATAGTTCATAATGAGGAGTGAAAGAAGCATCCTTTTGAGTCAACACATTGAACTTATTGTCAAGATTGAGATCACTATATTTAAGGCCAGTGGAGGAGGGACTAGACCTATGATGAGAAGAAGGAGGAGAAATGGCATCACCCATGGATCTAGGATGAGAAGGGGAAGAAGAATCATGAGGTTGAGGAGAAGAATAGTGAGAGGGGAAGATAGACTCAATGACAGGGGGATTGGGAAAGGGGGGGAAAAGGAGAGGAGGTAGAGATGAAGGTTGAGGAGAAGGACAAGGAGAAGGAGTGGAAGGTTCTTTCTGCTTCTTGATCAATCTCCACCCATCTGACATGAAGACATATTTTAAAAAGGAAGATTGAGGAGATGAATTGGGTGAAGAAGGAAGAGGAGATTGGAAAGAAGAAAGGGGAGGAGTAGCAGGCTGAAAAGTGGATGAAGAAACATTCAAAGGGGGTCAAACTGACCTATTCTTCTGATAGGGCATTCACGAATCAAATGACCTTCTTTCTTGTAGTAAAAACATGCATTGGGTTTGTTTAGATAGACAATTGTCTGATCAATTTCAAAACCTAGTCCAAATAATTTTATATTTTTTGGTAAAGCCTTAGTCAAGTCTATTTCTACATAGGCCCTTGGATGCACCTACAAACTTGCACCAAACAACACGTCCTGATTGGGCCACAATGTTTTTTTAAAATGGCCTAAAAGCTAAGTTGAGATAAGACATCTCTACCCACATGAGATAATGAGAGCGAGAAGGCCATTCAGGGTGGAAATTAAAGTGCCAGGCTTGTAAGTAATATATTTGTCCACAAATGATACAAGTACTATATTGTTAAACTACCTGGGCATGGTCTAAATATTTAAACATACATGAAACGTATCCCTTTCCAAGACCTCATACAAATTCAATCTCCCATCCCCAATTCTCCTAATTCACCCGAGCCCATTTATAAAACTTAGATTCACCAGGAATGCCCTTTAAAAAAAAAAAGATAATAGTATGACTTTGATGCTAAAAAATGACATCTACAATATCATCAGGGAACTACATTTCTAGGGTTTTACCAGTATTGAAGGGCGGCTGATCTTCTGGCATCATTTATTTGGCTCCATCACCCATTTCAACTTCATTCTTTTCAGAGTCGGTTTGAACTACATCACCATTGGCAACTTTAGCATTATTTTCTTCATCTTTTTCATCCGCCTCTAAAATGGAGGGCTCCCCAGCTTGTCTAGCCACTAATTTTAGATGCATGATGGCGCTAGGGTTTGAGGAGAATGCTCCAGAAGGTCGATGTGCTTTGTTTGCTAGGGATCCTGTAATTGTAGAGCCTTGTCACTTTCATTGTCAGTTTAGGGATGTTATGTGTCACTTATTTACATTTATGTTTAGGTCTTTATTAAAAATATTTTTTGGAGGGAAAATGTTTTTTTTACTTGTTTTTATCACTACACATAGTATAGAAGACAATGGTGTTATATTCATGAGACCACCATAATTTGAAGCTTAAAGTTTTAAGTTGCACTCCACTACAAAATTCATGGGACTAGCAGCCTTAAAATTTTCTCAAAAAATCTCAACAAGTATAGCTCTATTTTTTAGGAAGCCCCCCTCCATGGGACCCCAACCTTAGGTTGGGTCTCATGGGGGGGGTTGAAGGATTTAATTTTAAGGAGTGGGAGGTCCCATGAAGTAAAAAAATAAAAATCGTACAATATTAATTGGAATCCTTTCTTGAAAAATAGCAGCCCCTACTTTTTAGGGCTGCAAGTTTAAGTTGGTGGAAAAGGTGGGGGCCTAGAAATTTCCCCACTAGCTTAGGCTTTTTTCTCCACTTGTCAAGTTCTACAAAATTCATGGGACCAACCACTTAAAATAATCCTAAAAAATCTCAACAGCTAATTTTTTTTAGGAAGCCCAACTCCATGAGACCCCAACCTTAACATTTACTTGAGAACTATTTTGTTTTAATAATTTTATTTTTTAGCTTCCAAGAGTTCATTAATATTTTGTTTCAACAATTGTGATGCATCTTTAACAATCACCTCATTACATCCACCACCTTGTTTCTACTGTAGATTAGTCTTTAGTTCAATTTTAAAAAACAAATAGTGGTACAATGAGAATATGACATAGGCTATTATATGCACTTTATATGCATTCCTCTCATAACTCACAAAATACAAGATGAAAGAGAAACTCTAGCACACAAAATCAAACCCAATAGTCTAACATTCAAACCATTTTCTTCCTCAAACACATGAATATGTAACATTTAGATCTGAAAGGTGGATGAAAGATTTTTTTTTTGCCATCTTATCATATCTAAATATAGATAATAATACAAGTAGGGAGGATGTGAGACCATAAATGTGACTAAGACATTCATAACAAAAAAACTTAAAAATATAAAAAACCAAACACTAAACACAATAATCAATCATAATAACATTTAGCCTTTTTTTTTTTTTTTAATATGAAAACTCAAACATTCAAATCAACCAATAATATGCATAAAGGTCAAGAAAGAAACTCAACCATCAACCCATAAATTAAGAAATCGAATATTTGAAAATAGAAGTTGCAAACCTCGGAGCATATAGTAGACAATGGGTTAGGTAGGTAAACATCAGATGGTAGACAAGCGTGTTGGATGGGTTTAAATTTGATGCAAAACAAGAAGCATGGAGTGCAAGGAAAAGTATATATTTCTTAATCATCGGATACAGAAACGTGGTCAAAAGTGAGAGAAAAATCAATGTCTGGTATTTTGTGGAAAAGTGATAGAAGAAAAATCGCATGCTGAAAATATGACCTATTCAATGAACATCAACACATCAAAGTCTGGTGTTGTGTGGAAAATCTGATAGTACCTTTGCATCATAAAGAAATATTGATTAGAAGAAAATTTGAAAATATTATTATATATTTTCTTAGTTTTTCTATATGTTAGTAATTTGTATTTTTGAAGGCCTTAAGGCCATTTTTAGGCCTAGTAAGCGACAAAAAGACCATGGCTAGGCATGCTCTTTCAAATTCTCATCTACAACTCTTGGAGACCTTTCCAACGAGTTAAACGGCTCGTGATTTTGAGTCCTGAGCTGAAAGTTATGCTTAGTTGAAGTTAGGATAAAATTTCACATAGTTTTTTAAAGTTTTGTAGTTTTTAGATTTTATTATGTAATGGACAAATGTGATTGTTGGACTTTGATTCTCAAGGGGTTTTTATGACCCTTGGAATCTCATGAACTTCTATATGTTGGATTTTCGAATGGAATAAATTACTTTTTGGCTTGCTTCAATTCTGTATTATCTTGTTCATCCACAACACCGCAGGTTCTCACTTAGGTGTTGTCATCCGAATCCATAATTCAGATCAAATATGACAAAAATTCAATAGGAATTTCTTGGATATTTAATGTCTTTCTACTAGGCTGACA
>NW_026730885.1:0-4000 GCF_030272615.1 Cryptomeria japonica | reverse complement strand
ACTCTTCCTTATCCCAACATCTAAAGCACCCTGTAAGTTCATCTCCAACTTGCAACTTCATAATCAAAGAGTTTGCAAAATTTTAATACGGTAATGTTTAGCCCCACTGAAATTTAGGTACAAATTGGAATAATTAAGAATTTGATTCCTTAAAGTGGTACAAATATTTAACATAAAGAATTTTTAAAATAATTTATATTTTTTTACAAATTTTTTAATTAATGAATATAAAAATTACATAATTATATCAAGAGACATAACTATAAAAACAAGGAGTGGAGTGTAATAAAACAAGCATGTTAACCAAAACTATTAAAAAGCTAACATATATTTAAAAAAATGAAAACTATAAAATAAATCTTAAAGTAGAAAAATAATTGAACAAAATAACATTTAAGCTAACAAAACTACTCTTAATTAAGTAAAAACACCTTTAAATAAATATAAATAGTAATTCACATAAAATAAAATAAATAATATAATAAAATTTAATAAATTAAGTTAAATATATATTAAATATTTTTTTATATTAAATAACATTTACAGTCACAAAATGATTTAGATCATTTTTTCTATTTATTATTATTTTTTTGAAAATCAAAATTTAAATATGAACATATTTTCAATTGACATTTAGGAGTTGATTTGAAGGGTGGAATATTTGAAGGTGTTATATCAAACGAAAAGCCTAATTCATTTAGAATACATATCAAACACATAATTCAAAAAAATCTTCTAAAGAAACAAATTATGCCAATGTGACACTTGTTCTAATTCCATTATTATTATTATTTTAACTTTTTTGAAAAACCCTACATATTTTATTTTTTATTCCAATCTTACTGAAGGAGATTATGCTTTTCTTGTTGTAATTTCATTATTATTATTTTAACTTTTCTGAAAAGCCCTACATATTTTATTCTTTTCTCTAATCTTCCCAAAATAAATTATGCTTTTCTTATTCTAATTCCATTGTTGTTATTTTAATTTTTTTAAAAACCCTACATATTTTGTTCTTTATTCCAATCTTATCAAAAGAGATTATGCTTTTGTTGAAACAAAGCCACATATATTTTATGCCTTACAAATCCCTTTCAAGTTGCTTTGGATGTTGTCATGCCATTAAAAGAATATACCAAAAATCTATAAATTCACTTAATAATAAATGTATTTATTAAGTTATTCAAATTAAAAGAAATGAGATTGAAGAAATTGTACCAAAAATTGCTTTTAGACGATTGATTTTCATTGACGCAATTGTATATTTTCGATTGATTTTCATTGGCGCAATTACATATTTTAGATCAATAGTGGAAACTAAGGATTGTTGACATAACTCTAAAGTAACTAATAATTATGATATATTATTGTTGAATTAATTTAGATTTCTACAATAAATTATAAAATATTAGCTTAGTCAATTGACAAATATTAGCCACTAAATTTTTCACTATTTATTAATATACTTTCAAAATTTTATTTAATACAATTTCACTAGACATTTTTTCTAATTATCAATTTTTAATGAAATAAATTAATTTCAATTTTATTTTCTTTAAACAAAATATTAAATAAATCTTGGCCATATATCAAACTCTATTAGTTGTTCATTTAATCAATTAAAATAAAGAATATAATTAAAAATCAAACTGAAGACTCTACTTAATCTTCATGGGACTAAGAGAAAATGAATCACCATATAGAAATACTGATTTGAAAGAACATTGTCATTCCCTTCAGATCTATCACCGAACAAAATAAAATAAAAAAATATAAATTAAAAATAAAAATTATTGAAAAGGAGATCGATTCAGAGATCCAACCACCTTAGTAAGCAGTATCCTGGAGAAAATACATTATATCAGAGGAGAGTTAATATATACAGGTTGATGACATCCTTAAGCTAAAAAAAATGCATGTTGTAAATATAATGCCCTTATCAACAGTTTGAACTAAACAATTATCACCTTCTTTAAAGAACTTCCAGCAGCCAATATAAGTCTGAAAGTTATGCCAATGTTGACAAGATTAAACACTATATCCAGCAGCCTTAGCTCAAACTCTACAAAACTATTTCTTGTTAGAATTTAATCCCAATTGCAGGGAACTTTAATGCATCTGTATACTCCTCCTGCAAGCTCAACTACTCCTCTCTCTTCTCGCCTCCGTTTTAGGATAGTTTTTGAATTTGGTTTGATGGCATATCCCGATCATATCTTTCTTTGCACGGTAGCTGCTAAGTCAGCATTAAATATAATTAATTAGTTTTTGTTTTCCCCCCATATGATGGAATTTATTTTTGGCTTATGACAAAAAGGCTAAGTTCATAATTTTATTTTTAAGACAGAGATATATGTGAAAAAGGGCATCGCACGGGTAAGAAAAATAGGGCAGAACAGGGAGAACAGAGAGCAGAATCAGAACAGGGGTTTCCATTTTTCATGTCTAAGAAACTATTTGAAGAGCTCAAGCTCTGTCTTATTTGTATGGTTTGATATTTGAATGAATGAAGAGAAGGACTGGTTATTTGAATGTTTTTGTCTCTTGTTTTCAGAGCAGATTAACTCTAGATTTCTTCCAGTATTTTCTGTCTCTATTTTTGCCCTTCTCTGTTTGTTCATCTCTGCCTCCAGAACCAGCACGTGGTATCAGAGCAGGTTGATCAGAGCCAAAGGTTGCTCAAGGAAAGCTTTAAGGAAGAACTGAAGGTTATTAGAGCAGGAGCTTCATCAACAAAAAGCCTCAACAAAGTTTATTTTCTGATCAAGGGTATTCACAGCCAACAATGGCAAGCACAAGCTTGACAAACCCACAAATTCCTCAATTTAATGGCAAGAACTATGACTACTGGGCAATCACAATGAAGGCATTGTTTAGTGCTCAAGATTTATGGGAGCTTGTTGAGAATGGCTACCCAGAACCAATAGACACAGCAGCATATAATGCATTGTCTCAAGCAGATAAAGATTTATTGAAGGAAAATAGAAAGAAGGATTCAAAAGCTCTCTTCTTCATCTTTCAAGGAGTTCATGAAATCATTTTTCCAAGGATTCAAGGTGCATCAAAATCAAAACAAGCATGGGATATTCTCCAAACAGCCTACCAAGGAATGACAAAGGTGAAGACAACCAAACTACAAATGTTGAGAAGGGACTTTGAAACAATATATATGAAGGACACTGAATCAGTAGATTCATTCTTCACTCAAATCATTGGATTAGTAAATCAAATCAGATCTCATGGAGAGACACTTGAAGATCAAAGAGTGGTTGAAAAGATTTTAAGGAGTTTGCCCACAAAATTTGAATCAATTGTTGTAACCATAGAGGAGACAAAAGATCTCTCACAGTTTTCAATTGATGAGCTTCATGCATCTCTTATTTCTCACGAACATAGGCTGAGTAGGACAGCAAACACTTCGTTGGAGCATGCATTCAAGTCTCAAGTTTTAATCAGCCATGGTAGAGGCAGAGGTAGATCAAATTTCAGAGGTAGAGGAAGAAATTTTCATAGAGGAAGAGGAGGCAGCCCATCAAGCTCAAGTGGAAGAGGTAGCAGCCAATATTCATGTCAAAATCCATCTCAAAATCACCTTCAAATCCAAAGGTATGACAAATCTCAAGTCCAATGTCACTATTGCAAGAAATTTGGGCATTATATGAATGAATGTAGAAAGAAACAATATGAATCTAGGCAGCAAAATGCAAATTTCATAAAAGAAAATCAAAACCAAAAATCAGAACAGCGCACTATGTTTTTGGCATGCAATGTTGCTCAAGCAAATGAAAAAGATGTATGGTTCTTAGATTCGGGTTGTAGCAATCATATGACAGGGAATTTAGAAATGTTTTCTAGTTTGGATAACAACATAAAGTCTGATGTAACTTTGGGCAATGATAATAAAGTTGAAGTCAAAGGAAAAGGGAACATCAACATTCTAACCAAGAAGGGGGAGAAGAAACATATAACCGATGTCTATTTTGTTCCCGGTTTAAAACAT
>NW_026730884.1:0-4000 GCF_030272615.1 Cryptomeria japonica | reverse complement strand
TTCATTTGGCTTGGGCTTAGGACTGCATGACTTCAGAACCTCAAGGTTTCGGAGTTGAATACTTAGGCACTTCGGGACCTAGGGGTTCCAGAGTTCCAGAGTTGATGACTTGGGAACCTAGGGGTTCTGGAGTTCCAGAGATAGGAACTTGGCATGAACAAGAATTGGACTTGTGAGTAGAGTCGCCAAGTGCTTGAAAGATGACTACATCTAAATGCTGAAACACTAAGAACAACACTAAATCCTTAGCATAAAAATTGAAAGTAAGTCCTGTCGAGCATACCAAAAACTGTTATCACAAAATATCACACCCTTGCTGAGCTATCAACTCAGCAACCTTGTGAAACATGGAAACAACCGTGAAGTGTGGGATCTTGCGCAAGGGATGAATCTTTGGAGAAGGCTGCCTTCCTTCTCAATCCAGGTGCAGGTGTTGAACCAGCCCAACACTTAAAAAAATTACTCCGAATTCTATCCTAACAACTTGCAGAGTTTAAGGAAAGAGATAATTGCTTGAAATAAAAGGAGGTGATGCACCAAGAAGAGATTGTTCCTCTCCCTACCTGAAATGACACAAAGAATCAAGTAAAAAACCCAAGAGATGTGCACACTTCAGTTGTATGAGTGACCCCAATGCATGTATGGAGGTTAGAATTTGCTAAATGCCAAGAGGGGAGAGGTTTTCCCAAAAGTCACACTCAGAAATAAGTTAACACAGCATAATGAGAGAAGAGCCAAAAAATATACACCCATGATGAAGGTAAGAAAACATACACAACATACTTAAGTTGAAAGAAGGAAAGAATGGTGATTTCAATTAATAATAAGGCCAGTGACCAACTTACAGTTGCAAAATACAAAATAATACAAGAGAAGTGAGAGAGCATAGAATAGCTCAAGATAGCAGGGAGAGAACCCTTTACAATGAGGCTTAACAACCTTTATTTAGGAAAATGTTAACAAGAGTGGTCATGACCCCTTTATATCATTCTAGGAGTGCAAGGAAGTGCATGCACTTGACTTTTGTACATGCAAGCAACCTATCCATACCTAGAAAAGGAAAACCTGAGAAGGGTGGATTGATTGACCTTCCAAAGTCAAAGTATGCAGACATGACATAAGTCACTACAACAAGCATGGCCCCGTACCTCTCTTGATGGAAATCCTCCCAAAAATATTAAATGCACCTCTGTGGCTACACAAAAGAAGGTGCACAAGTCACAAAAGCCATTAGAGCATTTAAAGGTTTGAGTGTCGATCATGTCATCCAGAAGTGTTGCAAGCCAGAAGGAGTTTGGAAAACTACGGGGACCTGGGTCACTGAAGTTGGGGAAACTTTGGAGACCTGGATAACCGAAGTTGGGAAGACTTTGGAGACTTGGGTCACCAAAGTTGGGAGAACTTTGGAGACCTGGGTCACCGAAGTTAGCGAAACTTCAAAGACTGGGGTCACTAAAGTTGGGAAGACAAGAAACTTGGGAAATTCGGTGTTTCGGTGTTCTAGGGCAAGAGAACAAGAGACCAAGGAAGGGAATTTCGGAACCTCAGGGTTTTGGAGTTCCGAGAAAGAGAGAGGAAGAGAAGGAAAGGAACTTCGAAACCTCGGGGTTCTGGAGTTCCGGGGAAGAGAGAGGAACAGATGGCTTGGGAAAGGAACTTCCGACAAGACAGCACTTCATACTTCATGATTCCATCATCTTCTCTTGATCAACTGAGGCAGCACTGGTCCATAGAACATATCTCTGATTGGTTTTTACTGATGGACTAAGGGTTTATAAAAATGACAACAGTCCTCAACATCATCAATTGTTAAGAGTATTTAATGTACAATGAACATTATATTTAAAAAATAAATATTATCTTAAATAATTTTTATTTCAACTATTCCATCATTTATCTAAATATAGAAATCAAAACTATACTATTAAAAGTTTGAACTTAAATTTGATAAATTTGGTAGTCATTCATTAGTCAGATAATAATAATATTTAAGAAACACTATACTAATTATATCTTATTAAATAAGAAAATCAAATAAAATGTAGACTAAAGTATGTTAAAATTATTGAGTTTGTATATGTAAATGAAATTTAAAAAAAACTCTTTGGAAAATGTGTAGATAAATATTCTTATGCCATTATCAATTCATTTACTTATTTTGTTAACATATCTATCTAGTGGTTTAGATGGACATTAAAAATTAGTAAATAATTTATTAGTTTTTATTACTTGCTTAGGGTTTCCATTATTTATTGTATTACTATTGAGAAATAAAGTAGTTTTTTAGTTAAATTAAAGTTTCTAAATTAAATTAAATTTTTAATAAACTTAAAGTAATACTATTTAGAATAAAATATTTTAAAGAAGAAGTTAAAAAATTTAATATTACTTTTAAAAGTGATATATTTAATTTAATTATATAGTAATATATTATTTGTTACATATCTTAAATATATCACTATCACAATCTAATTTTATTTAAAGATAGTCTAAAATATTAAATAATGACATTGTTCACTCATGTGGATTGGAAGATTAAGTAATAAATGTTAATTTAAATAATGACGTGGTCCATAACATTGAAGACTAAATTAGGTATTAAAAATTATTTTGAATTAATAAGATAGTACAAAACATTAAATAAATTTAAGATTGAAATGTAAGATTAGATGTTAAAATTACTTAAAAATAATAAAAGAGTTGAAAACATTAAATAACCACACGGGTGTTCTACGATTACATGCTAAAATCATTTACTAAGTTAATGATATCAAGTAAGATAATAAGATAGTACAAAACATTAAATAAATGTAAGATTAGATGTTAAAATTATTTAAAAACAATAAAAGAGTCGATAACATTAAATAACCATAAAAGTAATAAAAGAGTTGAAAACATTAAATAACCACACGGGTGTTCTACAATTAGATGCTAAAATCATTTACTAATTTAATGATATCAAGTTTCCACAGTTCTTAAATAATGAGAATGTTCCTTTTGTAATCTAAGATTAGATGTTAAAATTATTTTAAAATAATAAGGGAGTCCACAAATTCATCAAAGATAAAATATTAAAATCAAACATTAAATAATTTAATATTCTTGAACTCCCTAATAATACATCAGATAATGTGACCAAACAGATGAATCCAGAACATCACATTAATTAACTAATTTACTATTCATGGACGTGTACCTCGAACAAAATGAAGTAAAGTAAAATTCAAACTAAACAAGACAGAGATGTACACCAACTCACTTCGAAAACGCTATAGACCGTCCAGAGCCAACTTCTCAAGTGAAAGTCAGATTTCCTATGAAAATAATTGACGGGCCCAACATTTCCATGTCCCCGATGTTTCGGGAATAGCTCAAGATTTCCTTGCGATGCAAGTTTTACTTCTATTTAACCACACGAATTTGTTCGAGGCACCTCACAGAGAGAAAATGGCTTCCTGGAGAGAATCTGATGAAGAAAAAGAGGCTTATACAAACTGGCTCAAACTTGGAATTGGTACATGCAGAGAGGATGGTTCAAATGGAGATATAAAACGCAAGGGTAAAGTAATGGATGCAGAGGAGAAAGGTCAAGGAAAAGAGGCTTATACCAACTGGCTCAAAGCACTTGGAATTGGGCCATGCAGAGAGTATGGCTCAAACGAAGATAGACATGGAAAGGGCAAAGTAATGAATGCAGATGATGCTGCACCAAAAGGACTTTATAGCTGGCTCACACTTAGAGCTGAATCATGCGTAGAAGATGGATCAAGAAAGGATGCCGAGAGGAATGGTGAGAGTTCACACTGCACCGTTAGAGTCCGCAGGTCATGTGGAGAGGATGGCTCAAACAAAGCAGTATATTTCATGGAGGAATCAATGTTCATAGATCTTATTCCAGAGGATGTCTTGAACATAATATTTTGTAAGCTTCCTCTTCATACTCTGCTGCAAATTAAAAGTGTTTGTACTTCATGGAAAATGATTATATCTAGCTCTCTTC
>NW_026730883.1:0-4000 GCF_030272615.1 Cryptomeria japonica | reverse complement strand
AAAAAATTGAAAAATGTCCTTAAAAAATCTCATAAAAATTGAAAAATGTCCTGAAATAAATCAAAAAAAATTGAACAATGTCCTGAAAAAAAATCTCATAAAAATTGTAAAATGTCTTGAAAAAAAAAACAATCATAAAAATTGAAAAATGTCCTGAAAAAAAAACAATCATAAAAATTGAAAAATGTCCTGAAAAAAACAATCATAAAAATTGAAAAATGTCCTGAAAAAAGATCATAAAAATTGAAAAATGTCCTGAAAAAACAATCATAAAAAATCGAAAAATGTCCTGAAATAAAAACAAAAAAAATCACATAAAGTCCTGAAAAAATGAACCAAAACATTTCAAAACATTAAAAAAACAAAAAAAACAAGCATTTTGCAATAAATGATCCCTTTTGTGCATAAGACAAATCACCGAGCATCCATCCAAGGACACTCGCAATCATACACTGTGCTTTAATGAAATCACGCTTAAACAGATGAACTTTTTACTCAAACCAAACATTCAAACTGATCGCATTTGTCATGTCAATCAACCGCAAATTTATTTGTCCTTGGCACACTATCATGGGTCTTATACAGGGTGTGGTATACTCGAAACCAGACTGTGTCCTGTCTTAGACGGGGTACCGCATGTCCTGAAACCAAACAGCATGATCGTCCTATCAACGCTTTCAACTTTTGACAATGAAGATCAAGATTTTGTTTGATTTGTTGGAATTTGTGCATCTTATCTTTTTATTGATTTATCTTCAATCATGTTCCTATGTTGCTCGATGATGTCACTAAGTGATTTAGAGTGAGCGGGATGGTTCATGGTCCTTTTCTTTTTTCTTTTGTGATTGTTGTTTGTCTATGATGTGTCTGTCTTTTGCAAAAAGGGTTGCATTTCAGCTCTGGCCTTCAATGCCATGATGCTCCGCATCCATTTTGCTACATTAAAATAAAGGTTCTCACCTACAAAGTGCATTACTGAAAGCAAGTTTTCCTTCATCTCTACCTGTCCTCTGTCTAATTTTCGCTTATTAACATTTCTTCCGTTAGTCTTGTCAGTCTGTTTGCTCCTATCGTTTTCTATCATTTTTATCGATCAATTGGCCTCTTCTCTGCCTATTTCCGGCCAATTCCTCAAGGGGGCATGCATATGTCATTGTTATTGTCTGGGGCATGCATATGTCATTATTATTGTCTGGGGCATTTTCATTATTGTTCTTTGAAACAATGCTTAAAATTGCATTGTCTCAAAGAGGGGCAAAATGTAGACACCTAAAAATGGTCAACGCTTGCAGAGTCATACTTTAACATTTGCGCATTGCCTCATTTTAGGCTTTTGCGTCGCATTAACATTTCTCCTATGATTCACACTTGGTCTTTATCATTTGCGAACATCGAGTCATTCCTCTACATTCTTCATTCATCTTGCTCTCAAACTTGGTCTTGTCGACAACACTATCCAGTCATGATTTTGATCGATCTTATCCTGTCGCATCAATGTGTGTGCTAATTTGTCATCATTTTGGACATCGTCAATCCTAATTAGGGTTTTGCCCTCTTATAAATCTTGTCGATTTGTCATCAATCCTTATCATTTTCAATCTTGTCGTTTTGCGATCAATTTGTCATCGATCGTGGTCATTTTCAATCTTGTCATTTTGTGATCGATTTGTCATCGATCATGGTCATTTTTAATCCTGTCATCTTGCAATCTATTTTGTCATCAATCCTTGTCTTTTTTGTCAATCTTGTCATTTAACGATCAATTTGTCATTGATCGTCATCCTTCTCAATCGTGTCAATTTGGATCAATTTGTCATTGTTCCTCATCAATTGGCGCATTTATCAATCAAATCATTTATCACATTGGTCATTTATCAATCCAAAATCAAATCATGATCGAGTCAATTATCTTTCATCAAGATTTAATTCATCTTTTAGGGTTTCGTGATTTAATCATTTAACCTGGTTTGTCATTTCCTCCTTTAGGATTAATAAATTATTTATTTATCCTAAGTCTTCTCATTACAATTAAATGTTCATTTAATTGGCTAATTATTCCTCTTTGTGAATTAATTAATAAATGATAAATTATTAATTAATTTACCTAATTTCTAATTTTTATCAATTTCTTAATTCCTAAATTCTTAATTCTCTAATTTTCCAATTTTCTAATTCCTAATTTTAATTTCCTCCTATTTCTCTCCTAAATTCATGGAAATGACATGTCAATTTGTCATAAGTTTGTCATAATTGACAATCAATCAATTTTTGACATAGAAGTTGTCATAATTGTCATAAATTATCAATCAACAAATTTTGCATAGAAAGTGCATAATTTGTCATAATTTGTCATAATTGACATAATTGATTTGCAATTTCCATTTGAATTGAATCATGCTAATCTTGTCATCTCTCCAATTCTTCTATAAATTGGATGATCTTCATCAATCAAAGCTAATTTGGTAATCAGACTATCGAATTTCTAGTCAATCACATTTCTAGTACTCTTGATCAATAATCTTGTCTACTTGCTTTCAATTATGTGTGTGCACTTGTAGGTGAGATCCACAACCAAACTATTTGAAGAGGAAAGAAGAACAATGGAGCCGCATGAAGGAAGCATTCATATCCACATCTGGTTTGCATATTATTTACTTTGAATGTTTTATCTTTATGTCTCTATTGAATGTGTTTAGGATAGATCATTACAATTGTGCTTTCGTGATTGAGCTAATGATTAGTATGTTTATCTTGCCTGTGATGATTTCCTATTTCCTAATGTACATTAATTGGTGAACCCGATGTGAAAACTAACCATCTAACCCCTTTATGGTGTTTTTGAGTGCTTATGAGTTGATTTGCAGGCCAAAAACCCAAAAACAGGGTCGTGCAGGGTTTTCTGGAGACTTCTGCGCCTGTGTTGAGCAACCTGCGCTTGTGTTGAGCATTCTGTGCCTGTGTTGAAGACAACCTATGCCTGTGTCCTGCATTCTGCGACTGTGTCCTGAGTTCTGCGCCTGTGTAAAGTCCAGAACAGAGGTAAAAATGCAGTATTTTACTTGAAATTTGTTTAGTTTTTGCATTCTATTTTCTATGTTTTGGATTTTGGTACTAATTATCTATGCAGAATCTTGGCATAGGCATGGCAAAGACAACAAATCAAACTACTAACATGTGTTATGCAGAATCGATAGTCAAAGACAACAAATCAAACTTCTAACTTGGGTTTTTGCAGGTTGCCTTGGAGAAACAACTAAACTTAGTGTTTGTTATTAATGTTTTAGGCACCTAGTGATTTCTAATAGGTTGGAATGAACATGTTTTTGCTTTGATTGTTTGTTATTAATGTTTTAGGCACCTAGTGATTTCCAAAGTTCTTGCATAAAGAGTCATTTCCACAAAATATAATATCATCAACAAATATGGCTGAGATTAGTATTCCATTTTCATCATTCTTCATGTACATGTTGTTCTCACTTGTCCTTATAAAACCAATCTTAATCAAATATGAGTGCAATCTCTCATACCATGCTCTAGGTGCTTGTTTCAAACCATATAAAGCTTTGTTCAATTTACATACCTGATCATTATTTTCTCCTTCAACAAATCCTTCAGGTTGTTGAATGAAAACTTCTTCTTCTAATATTCCATTCAGAAATGCAGATTTGACATCCATTTGATATAACTTGAAGTTCTTGAAAGCAGCATAGGCCAACAATGTTCTTACTCCTTCAAGTCTAGTAACAGGTGCAAAAGTTTCACCATAATCAATTCCTTCTTCTTGTGCATAACCTTTGCAAACTAGTCTTGCTTTGTTCCAAATGACCTCCCCTTTTTCATTTAGCTTGTTTCTAAAGATCCACTTTGTACCGATTACATTTTTGTCCTTCGGTCTTGGGACCAGTGTCCATGTGTCATTCTTCTTGATTTGATCAATCTCTTCTATCATAGCATTTATCCAATCTTCACTGTTAAATGTCTCTTTCACTATTCTCGGTTC
>NW_026730882.1:0-4000 GCF_030272615.1 Cryptomeria japonica | reverse complement strand
ACCTTTCTTGGTACTTGTGCTCGGTTAGGATCGTTCAATCTGTGCTGTAGATCTTACTCTTGAATTTTAATTGCCGTTGATCCTTAACAAACTTCTTGCACGACATTCCTATCTTCAATAAACCTCTAGCTCATTGGCATCTTTCATTTAATAATGTCTACACTTATTTAATGCATTCTGTTATTGCCCAGTTGATACTCGGTTAAAACTGAACTTTACTCGGTAGACATTCTGTTCTCGATGACTTTTTCTTTCATTAACTGACATCGGTAACCTTGGAGTTTACCGACTAGCTCCTTGCTTGGTAAAATAGAATGGTATCAAACCTTTACTCATTCTATTACATGAAATCTTTTCCCCTTCTTGTTCAGTCTTCGAATACATATATATAGGATATCAAAACAATCAAAACATCATAATCTCATCACTGCCTAACTCGGTAATAGTTGACCATTGAATAACTTATTACTCCCCTTCATTTTCACATTCTTTCTGTGTCACTTACTGACATCTTTATACTCATCAAAACATACTTTTTAAGATATGGAAACATCATACTGAATCAGAAAATCAATTGCTTGACATCAATGACAAAATAATAATATTAAGATAGTAATCATCCTTTATCAATTATATCAGTCATCTCCAACAACCTTCTCAATATCATCAACCATCAAACTTATTGTAATGCCAACAATCTTCCAACTTATTATAATGCCAACAGAAGTTGTTTTGGTCTTGTAGGGATCTTGAGGGTGTTGTGGAGTCGCCTAATTACTCTAACAACTTCCATATCAGTATCTCATATTGTTGTAGTTGCCATGTTTGAAGTATGGCATGTAAGCCCTTCCCCCCTCTTTCAAACCAAGGCTTTCATTATTAAATACACCCTTGGGTGTCCTCTATAGCCACTTAAACTACAAAATCAACTTGAACATTGTATTTTTTATCCTCCCCAATCAATTCTCACATGAATATACAAATTAAATAAATAAAATGTATGGATACTTATACTTTATTTCAATGTACAGACCCTCTATCTAAATTTCAAATAAATATTCATTAGGATTTTATAATTTTGCATTGTCATTGATATATGAACCTAATAATGAACTATTTGGGGTCACTTCCATGAGTGCAAAAGTAATCTTCATAAAAATAAAAGTTAACTTGTAACTCTTAGACTTGATATAGATATTTTTTTTTGTAGAATAGAATGTTTTTCTTGATTCATATTATCTAGATTTGCATAAGGATAGACAATGTTTATGAACACGTTTGGTCAATCTATTAGGGTCAAGTTCTCCTTAGTCAAAATAGGTCTAGTGTACTATCTTTACAACTTCAAATAAAGGGTTGAAAGAAAAAATAGCTACCAATAGATTAAAGATGACGATTTTTGATAAAAAATAATAAATTCATCCTTAATACTCTTATAAATATTCTATTGATAAATCCATAGCATGCTTCTTAATAAATTCTAGATGATAGTACTTGGTGTTTACAAATTAGCAAACAATTGCACTTAAATGCAATCAATCCCATATATCAATATTACACATGTTAGGTCAACTCACAATGGTAGGTGAAGTTGTTGGAGAGGCATAAATTCAATTATTTGAATTCAATTTTTTTTTTCTTGCATTGTTTAGCTAAAGGTAGAAAATAAATACTGCAAGTGTACATAAAGATTGGATAAAATGAAATACAAAGGAACAAACATTTCAACAAATCAAATTATAAAATTAGTACAAAGCACAACCTTCAACATTGAGTAAACTTGCAATACAAAGCTTGTAATTTGTTAAAAGTAATATTCTTTCTAATTGATATTTTTTAGAATATTTTTAAATATTTGATAAAATGTATAAACCTGCATGTGCTTTCTAATCACCTAGATCCCAATGTGGGAATGTGAAAGAATACATTGATTTGGGACACAATTTTTATGATGCATGCAAAATTGAAAATAAAATGGAGAAATTATTGTCTTGTTGGCATAGCAATTCAGACTAACAAATATTTTCTAAGTTGGTGAAAAGCCATCTAATTATATAATATAAGAAATTAAATACGATCTTTAAAATTTCAATAAGTATTAATGGTTGTAGCAATGAAAAAAATATTTGAAAATGATTTATAGTAGGCCAATTAGATAAAAAATAGAAAAATGCAATCACTTACAAAAAAACATTAAATATTATAGAACTGTACAATTGGCCATAGATGAAAATACTAATTGAAATAATAACTTTGTGAGATGTTATAGAATTATACACTTGATATCAAAGTAAAACTACCTTTTTTGAAGATGTATGGCTATAAGGAACATCATTAAATTTTTCAAAACCTCAAATTTTATGAATATGCAATATTAAAATATTGATAAAATCTATTTTTTAGACATTATTATTATATCATAGATACTAAAATGATATAAATTTTAATAATAACAAGGTATATTAGAAATAATAATACTCGTTTGAAATCAAATAAATAATATAATTGTCACACAATGATGTAAATGTTTGAATGATAAATCACTATATAAACTGCAACATGCAATTGTTAAAATTGGCATGCAACCTCTAAACATTGATATCTAATTAATCAATAGTAACACACAACTATTGAAATTGACAAACAACTTCTAAATGGTGATATGTAATTATTGATCACTAACATGTGAATGTCGAAATTGAAATATCTTTAACTAACCATCACACTAGTAATTCTTGAGTGGTGGAATTGCTCAAATGGAGAAAAGAGTTTGTATCCCCAAATCCAATATTTACAATACATTGGTAATTATTGGATCAAAGTACTTGGATTAATAGGAGGGTTTTCATTCTAGGGAAGAAAAACTGAACAAAATTCAATTTTAAGAATAAAAATTTGATGAAAATTGGAATATCTTGTCCTTTACCCAAAACCTTCTTTATAGACACTTTTAAAGAAATAAAATACTTTTTAAATTTTTCTATTTTCCCTTTAAAAGAACCTTTTAAAATAATATCACTTTGTACTCATCCCTAGCAACCCTGTTTGGTCCCTATTTTATTTTATTTTTTAATAATAAAAGATAAGTATTTTTTTGATAAATATTACTTAAAGTTATTTTTCGACAACTTAAGTTAAATTATTAAAGTATTTCTTATCACTCGTAGCCTATAAGAAATAAAATATTAAGCTAAGAATGTCTTTATTAGCTTAGCTTAAAAAAGAGGACATGACAATCTCCTCTTCTTAAGAATTATTTTTCATCAAGCAATATTTCTTCAATTCTCCAATTCCTCTTGACTAAACTCTTTTTGTAAATACTAAGATTCGTAATTAATATTAAAAATTGGTAATTTCTAATCCTCAATCATCCTTGATATGAGGTGGGATTTTATTACACTACTTTGATATACTTATGAGTTGGAGAAATTGTTATCTCTTCGTCTATCTTAAAGAATAAATAATTTATAATCCGTTAAGATCTAGAAATTTTAAAAATCAGTTTTGTCTTTATCTCAAAAATTAGACTCTTATTTAGACCATTCTTCATGGAGGCCTAATTTGTGCAATTATCCTTTGAAAAGTTAATTTTCTTATTGATCCATAATTCCCTATAAAAATTTCATAATTGTGCCCAATTCCATATTTATAGATTCTAGCTTCCATAGCCCCTCCATTCAGTTTCCACCATCCTACTCTAATTTGAATGGAAATATCCAAATGAATATTATATTTTTTTCTTCGATAACTTACCAACATTTGTTTGGAACATAAAAATTACCACTTAGTTATATATAAGGTCTAGAAACACTCCTTTTCTCAATGCATAAGAATCCTCTAATGAGAAAGTCATACCTATTGAATTATTTATCTTTGAAGATTCTCCTTAAAATCACTTTTATTTTTAGATCTGATTAGCCCTAGTTGTTGTTTAAACAAGATTCCTTGCTTTTCATTTTTCCCCCTTGAGTTCCCGTCTACTAATCTATTTATTCAATTG
>NW_026730881.1:0-4000 GCF_030272615.1 Cryptomeria japonica | reverse complement strand
ATAGTTAATTTTTGCTCAAAAAAAGACATAAAATTCATTGCTATATATCCAAAGTGCTCCATGAAATAAATCTAAATGACAACAAACAATCTTACATATTTGTAATAAAAGAGCCTCCAACACACAATCATTAAAATTTGTCTCTACCTAAAATAGTAGTTGCAAGCTAGGTATTGCCAAAACCAATGGCTTGCTAATCTTTTACTTCAACTAAACAAATGCCTTTTGTTGAATTCTACCCCATATAAAAGACTTATCAATTAATATTGAACTACCCCTATAAAACTCCTTGCCTCAATCATAACAAAAGTCTTGGATCACTTCAAAACGGCTTCCACTTTTACTAAATTCCTAACAATAGCTGAATCTTTGTCTATAAATTTTGATCTTAGCTACTTCATAGACTTAGCTAATCTTTGATCTTAGACTTAGACAACTATTTGGTGTATTTGGTGACTGCCCTTTTAAAGAGTTAAATGAATATTTTCCTATGTAATCAGCAATATGAATATAAAACGACAAAAAATCTATTTTCTAAAATTCATGGGTTAAACTCTATTTTATCTACTCTCTATATCTCTATGCTATGGAAATGCCCTTAAGTTTTTAAAAAAAGTAGTTTGTCTATTTTTTTACAATTTTTAATATATTTTAAAATCCAATTTTTTACCCATTTTTTCAAACAATCTTTATACTTTTTGGTTTGCTGATTTTTTCCCCAAACGATTTTTGTTGCTATGATATAAAGCATTGCAATTGTGGAATATGATTTGATAAGCTTTCTAAAATATTGAATTAACCCTACAAAACTCCTTGCCTCAATCACAATGAAATTCTTGGATCACTTCAAAATGGCTTCACTTTTACTATTTGTATGTTAACTTTTGATCTCAGTTACTTCATAGACTTAGGTAATATTTGATCTCAGACATAAACAACTATTTGGTTTATTTGGTGACTGCCCTATTAAAAAGTTAACTAAATATTTACCTATGTAATCAGCAATATGAATATGAAAAACAAAAATTATTTTCTACAATTCATGGGTTAACACTTAAAACTCTATTTTATTTGCTCTTTCTATCCCTATGCTATGGAAATGCCCTTAGGGTTTTTTTTAAAATAGTTTTTTTCTCTTTTTCTACAATTTTTTTTGTTTTTTTTAAATCCGATTTTTTGCCGATTTTTTTTCATCTTTTTCTAAAATCTTATACTTTTGGTTTGCCGATTTTTCTCCAAACAATTTTTGCTACTACGGCTATAACTATGTTTGTATTTTCTCTTTCCTTTAATCTTTATACTAGAAACTTTTTCTACATTCAATTCCATAAAAGAAAATAAAATTGTAGCGTCCTAAATTGAACTTACCTACAATTTTGTCCTCACTTAGGCCTCACTTTGGCATTTCATCCTCTAAGGCCTGATTGAAACACTGATTTTGCTCACACCCTTCATTCATGTCACCTTTTCACTAGTTTGACCCTCTTGACTGAGATCCTGACTTTTAGGACGATGGCATAGGGCCTAATTAGGACCAAGGCATATATGCCTCAGACTCCTCAATTGGGCCCCAAACTAGCCCCTTTCAATGGTCACATTCTAAGAGCGGGAAATTAGATCTCATGTTGGCTTAGGTCGAAAATTTAATTCAATTTTCGACAAGCAAGTATAAAAGGAGGTCTTGCCCTCTCATTTCAAACCTAATTTGAATTCATAATCAAATTAAGAGAGCAAAATTGAGATCCTACATTCAAGTGAGCAAGCAATCAGTCTTCTATCAAGCATTGGAGATGACAGTCATGTTCTATGTTTTATGAATTGAATCTACATGAAACCCTAATTCCTTGGTGGAGACAAACAAAACTTCATTAAAGGTATATCATTAGTGTTTCACTCATTTTCAATCTCTCCCTCTTATGAAAGTATTATACTGCAATCTTTCATTTACATTATCAATTCAATTTCATGGTTAATTCCAAAACCAGAGTTTGACCTAAGGCAAACCCCTATTCCCAACAATTTCCCCCTTTTTTCTGTGTAGGAAACAGATATGGAGCTGCATTTGGGAGGATTGACAGGATTCGTAGAGACGAACAGGTCCAAATTTTGATTGCAAGAAATTCGGAGGACCATGGCAAATTGATGCTATTGTTTCTATCAAATCCAAGTTGGTGGCTTCGTACTCAAATCCAAGTTGGTGGCTCTGTACGGCATCTATAGCTCATTGTTTCTATCAAATTGCTTCAAAAATTCACTATCTTCCCCTAAACTTTAACAATTCAAATTCAATTCAATTTAAGTAGGAAAGAACCCCATCCAAGGAGGCCTCAAATCTAATCAGAATCTTGGTCTATCAAGGCTAGATCTATTAGATTCTTCTCCTCCTTAATGTGTTGGTCAATTAGGTTTATTAGTGGTTTTATTATATCAAAATTTAACCCTAACCCTAATTTTTAGGAATAAAATAATTTTAAACATTCCTAAAAAATTATTTCTAGGAAAATTAATGTACACTCAAATCATCAAATGAAATTCAAAAGGGAATAGTTCTTGGGAAAAGGCTTATTTCTTGTTTATTTCTTGTACTAACAAGATATTTAATTAACTACCTTGAAAACCCACTTGGTATTGTAATTTGTTGATACAATCAAAATCTACTGTGCCCATAAATTTCATTCTATATAATTGCATCATAGCTACATCTCATGCAAGATGAATTTCTCGGGAAAAGGCTTATTTCTTGTTTATTTCTTGTACTAACAAGATATTTAATTAACTACCTTGAAAACCCACTTGGTATTGTAATTTGTTGATACAATCAAAATCTACTGTGCCCATAAATTTCATTCTATATAATTGCATCATAGCTACATCTCATGCAAGATGAACCCCTCCCTATGTAATTCCTTGAGCATACCCATAAAGACTACCATTTTTCAAAAAAAATCCACCTGCTGTGGGGTGTATAGAGACCTCACCTCATTTTTCTATATAATTGCATCATAGCTACATCTCATGCAAGATGAACCCCTCCCTATGTAATTCCTTGAGCATACCCATAAAGACTACCATTTTTCAAAAAAATCCCACCTGCTGTGGGGTGTATAGAGACCTCACCTCATTTTTGAAGCCAAAGCTGCTGAAGATTGAGTGAATTCTTGCAAAGTTTATTTCTCATTAGTTCACTGTCGTAGCATAGAAATCATCAAACTTAACTATCAGCAGCTGTATTTGTCAAATCTTTACAAATACATTGAAGTCAAAAAACTAATGTGTTAAAAAAACTGATAATCAAACCCTGTTTTATTATCAAGTTGAGGGCCCTAGTCACTGCTGCAAACATGACAAAAATAACTTTCTTCAATGCACTGGAAAAAATCCCATTCTTAGATTTCGAATACAATACTCTGGCACAAAGATTTCTGAAAACCCAATCAAACATAGTAGGCTAAGGGCGAGTTGTCATTATCCCCACAAGCATCCGTATTTGGTTTAAGAAGAAAGAAAAAGTTGGATTGCTGTAATGATGAGGGTACAGAAAATAGGTGACACCAGGCCCACAAATGGCATTGTTCTACAAATAAATGTGGGCTCGTGGGTATGATTCCAAATCATAAGGGTGAACAGTGAGGAGTGTATTGTTGCACCCTTTCTAAAGAGCAATATTTCACAGTATTCTTATGATGGGATTAATTACTTTTTTAGTTTTAAATATGCAGTACACTACTAAAAACAACATTGAAAGCCCCATTACAGGTTTGGATTATGTGGTGGCGCAGGAAGAATCTTTGAGACAGATGTGCGATAGAAATCAGAATTAAAAACACTCGAGCAATCTGCAAAACGGATACTAGGCTTACTTCATTGTGCTATAGAATCATGGAGATAATGCCCAAGCTGGGAAAGTTCAAAAACATAAGCAAAGCCAATGACTCCATGACAAGCACATAAATTTTCTGAGTGTGAGCTACACCTGGGAGACAAGTCCTTAGCACCATTG
>NW_026730880.1:0-4000 GCF_030272615.1 Cryptomeria japonica | reverse complement strand
TTTTAGTTGATCAATGTTTATTTAATTATATTCTTGTGATTTTGGTTTGGAAACTCATAATAACGTAATTATGTTATTGTATGATGTTAATGAACTATAGTGAGTTAGTAAACCATAAATGTCATGTTTTTAGACAAAGTAGATAGATAGAAAACAACTTAGATCTATTAGAAAACTGGGTCGACTGTAATGTTTTAAACAATATGGAAGTAGATTGTCATTTTCAATTTATGCATTTGCATGTTTAATTTTATGCGGTCGCATTTGCTTAAGAAATGGCAAGTCTATGATTTTGAATTGTTGGACCATGTCGTATGGATTGAATTGGGGTACCTTCTTTTGCCCTTGGTCTCGAGTTCGACTGCTGTTTGTGATGGTGTTATAACTGGTCTTGTCCTTTATGCGGGTGTCGAGTGTTGATTGTGGTTGGCCATAGTTGGTTAGGTCTCTAGTTAGAGTACCGTTAGGCGATGGACCTTGTATTTGCTTTTTATATGTTCAGTTGGATCCGTTTCTATGTAGGGATCGTCTATGTAATTATTGTCCAATGTGGTCGTTTGTATATTGGTTATGCTCACCTTGATGGCATGAATGTAAATGATGTGAAACTTATGTACCCATAACTTATTTAAATGATCAAAGGGGTCTTGCAGTTGAGTAGACCCGGAGATGTAGCCCTTTAGGGGTGAACTCTGATACCATTTTGGTGTTATGTGATGCTTTTGTTCTTATGTTTCATGTTTAGTGTTAGCATTTATGGATGACATTTTGATAGAATGTATAAGTGGATTAGATGAGATTTATCGTAATGCATGTATGCAGTCGTCTCTTAAATGCAACAATTGGATCAAGGAGGAATGTATTCTGATAATGTTGATGAAAATAAGTATGCTTGAAGGGATCTGGCTAGTTATGATGAAATTTAAAGTGCGTTTTGGAACAAGGTGCATGGCATGTATTTAATGTAAAATTGAACGTAATGAATGGTTGAAAATTGTTGGTTGAACTCGTCATGTTCCCTAAATTGTAATTCTAATGGATGAACTTCATTTTGTCATCTACATTTTTAACCTCAATAAATGAACTTCATCTTATTAACTATAATTTAACTATAATGGATGAACTCATTTGGTTATTTACATTTTTAACCTCAACAAATGAACTTCATCTTATTAGCTATAATTTAACTATAATGGATGAACTCATTTGGTTATTTACCTTTTTAACCTTAATAAATGAACTTCATCTTATTAGCTATATATTAACTATAATGGATGAACTCATTTGGTTATTTACATTTTTAACCTTAATAAATGAACTTCATCTTATTAGCTATATTTTAACTATAATGGATGAACTCATTTGGTTATTTACATTTTTAACTTCAATAAATGAACTTCATCTTATTAGCTATAATTTAACTATAATGGATGAACTCATTTGGTTATTTACATTTTTAACCTCAATAAATGAACTTCATCTTATTAGCCATAATTTAACTATAATGGATGAACTCATTTGGTTATTTACATTTTTAACCTTAATAAATGAACTTCGTCTTATTAGCTATATTTTAACTATAATGGATGAACTCATTTGGTTATTTACATTTTTAATCTTAATAAATGAACTTCATCTTATTAGCTATATTTTAACTATAATGGATGAACTCTTTTGGTTATTTACATGTTAACCTTAATAAATGAACTTCATCTTATTAGCTATATTTTAACTATAATGGATGAACTCGTTTGGTTATTTACATTTTAACCTTAATAAATGAACCTCATCATATTAGCTATATTTTAACTAAATTGGATGAACTCCTCTAGATATCTATATTTTAACCTTAATGGATGAACGCGTCCTACTATCTATAATATTAATTACTGATCAAATTATATCCTAGTTTAAAGTAATAACATGAGATTAAGTTAACCTACTTAATTGGATCAAAGATCGTGAGTAGAGTTAGATGTTTAAATAAGTAATTGTGTGTGTGAAAAGTGGACTTGTATCTGTAATACACTACACTTCAATCAAGTCATTACATGCATGGTTAGTAAATTAATAATCAATGAATAATAAACCATTACAAAGCGACCCGTTGCCTTCTAAAAGATGCGAGTATAAGATTGCTCTCAGATTTGTATAAGCAATCCAGTGACTAGACAACACCAAGACGACGGATTTTAATCTACATGAACATGATATTAATGCTAGATGGATGCAAGATTAATCTAACAAGATTTAAGCAATAAATGAGATAAATGATCTAAATATGTATGCAATATTCTTAATGAACCTAGAGCAAAATCAGCATAATAATAATATATTCTCCAGGATCCTTTTGAATGAGAGATGAGCCTGAATTTATAGAAATTTCAGAAAGAAACCAATGGCTGAGATCAAATGATGATGAGCGGTCAAGATTTTCCAAGAGGAAGCACAATCCAAGTGAATTGATGTGATTGGATGCTTTTCTCAGTTTTAAAGGAAATTGAACTAAAATTAAGATTAAAATCAAGAAAAACTAATTTATTCTCTATTTCATTCAATTTTAATATTCAATTGTTTTAATTGCTTTCTTTGAGATTATTTATCAATTTTTAATTTGTTTTTCAAGATTATCTCCAATTGATTTCTTTTCTCAAATTTTTAATTCTTTTTTGGTCAATTAATTCCATTTTTTAATTTATTTCCATTTTTGAAGATTTGTGCTCAATTGATTTATTTAATTAAATTCCTCTTTTTTGATGATTTAATGACAAATAGATTTATTTAATTAAATATGATAGGATATTTAATAAAATAAATAAGATAATTGTTTAAAATGATTTTCTTGGAATGATTTAATTAATTAAATAAATATTTAATTAATATTGGTTGATTAATTTTGCCATGTGACATTTGATGATTTTAGAATTAATTGTGTGCTCAAGATTTATTTAATTGCCTTTGGTTAGGACCTTGGTGATGTTGTCAAGATTAGGGGCCCATGGTTTAGATGACCATTTTTAGGGTATTACATTTGCCCCTCTATGAATTAATGTGCGAGTAACGCATTGGTTAAATTTTTTTTTGATGTCTAGGAGATACCAGTTCTGAACTTGATTGATCACGAACTAGATTAAAAAGCGAGGTGTTTAGCTTGATTCGATGCAACAAAGCTGAGTGAAGTCTGATTAAAGCGATACCGTTCCCAAACTTGATTGAACTTAGGAATGATAGAAAAAAAAGATACCGAACTTGAACTTGATTGATCAAGAAGCGGATCTTACTGATCTAGAACTTGATTGATCTAGACACAGTGAATGATGATAAAAATCGATCTTGAACTTGATTGATCAAGATACGATGAAGATAAACTGATCAGCTTGATCAAGAAACAAATACTGAACACCTTCTTAGATTTAGTGTGGTCGAAGATACTCTTTAAACCCTTGATTGAGTTTAAATGAATAATCAACTTGATGAAAAGCGATGAAACTGATTAACGTTAAGAGATTGATTAAGATAAAAGACAAATATCAACTTGATTTGAAGTGATGAAACTGATATGCCCCTAGCAATTGATTTGATTTAGATGATTGAGAGATCTCAACTTGATATAAAGCAATGAAGATGAGATGCCCCTTAACAATAAGGATTTGATTGACTGATTTTCTTTAGTTGAAAAAGATGTTTTTCTCGACTTTTGATGAAGATTTGAAAATTTTCTCGACATTTGAAGATGTAAGGTCATAAGGTCACAAGTATGCCCCCTCGGGAGTGAAATCAAAAGATAGCGAGGGTACATGATGATAAGCAATTTTGAGCGATGATAATGATTTGAGCACAAAGTGAATCAGAGGAATTTTTGCGTTGATTGATAAGAAATTGAGCATAAAGTTGGTCGTAAAGTTGATGTGTAGAATGAGATCGAACTAAGATTCAACATTGAAATTGAGCGGAATTTGAAGAAAGAATAAGCTTTTGATCAAAAGAGCGCTAAGTGGTG
>NW_026730879.1:0-4000 GCF_030272615.1 Cryptomeria japonica | reverse complement strand
CTACATGAGGTCAATTGAGTAGATGTGGAAGTAATCAGTCCGGGAGCTAATTGAAGAATCTTGAAGAAGGATTGGTGTAGAGTGGAGATACTCTAGAGGGGGAGAATCAACCTACAAATTGTTGATGTAGAATAGTGAAGTATAACACTGCATGTTTTACTTTCACTTTGGCATTATTGTCAAAGGGGGAGAAGAACTGTTTGATTATGGGGAGAAGAAGTGTATGATTGATAGAGAGAAGAACGGTGGCCAGTTACTAGGTGAAGACATGGAGACTCAGTTGAAGGATAGTAAATGGTAAAATGTAAACTAGGATTCCTATACCTATGTATGTGCATTACTCTCAATCATCACAATCAAGGGTATTGATATTTGTATTGCCATCAATGCTAAAGGGGGAGATTGTTGGCATTTGATTGAAAATTGCATTGATGACCTATTGTATTATCATTGATGACAATTGTAACCGTTAATGATGTTGTTATGATGTTGTTTTGCAATCGATAGGTGAGCAAGTGAAGAAAAGTGGTATTACTTTAGAAGCAGTGAGATCAACCGGTAACCCTACCTGTTGATGTGCCAAACCCTAATCGATGGAGCATGGTGTATCAGTTGTATTGATCTATGATCAAATGGTGATTGGTAATGATTATGCCATGTATGCATGTTGTATGTGATAAGTTTCAAGTGGTTTTTGGCATGTAGAGATAATAATTTTATCTTGGGAATAAGCGAATACATTGCATGAAGAGGAAACCGCGTGATGAGTTAACAAGAATCGATGAGCGGTGAACAAGGACCGATCGAGGTTGTCTTGAACAATGTGTTGATGATTTCTATGTAATGTAATGGTTATACTTGAACTGATTTGTTTGTAATCTCTATGAGATCTTAGGTTTGTGATGTGTTACCGACCTATTGTTTTGCTTATAAGGTCGATGAGTTGTTTTGTTGTAGTGTTGGCAATTTTGATTAAGTGTCAGTGTGATTGATTGTCAAACCAGAAGGAGTATCTGCAATATGTGTGAGTTCATCATAGCTCTCTTGGGTCCAGTTTTGTATGGAGTTGGGCCATCAGGAGCTTAGATTTTGTCTAGGCCTAACGGCTTTGAGGGAGGGAGTTCATCATAGCTCTCTTGGGTCCAGTTTTGTATGATGATATGAACATCTTCAGGTGATTTTGTAATCATATGAGTTTTGAGATCATTATATCATGACACTGGATTATATTTGTATGCATGTATGCATGTATGCATGCATGTATGTATGTGTATATATGGGATAACTTATTCCTTGTGGTGACTATATGCTTGTTATCCTATATGATGCATTTTATATGATGTTTATATAATGGATGGATGTATATGATCTTATAACACTTATGATGCCATATATTTATGAGATATAATTTATGATGCAATGCATGCTTATGTTCATGTTATGCATGATGATGATACTATGTTCCTATGTATGTTAACACAAATAGTTTACGCTTATATTGACATATGATATGTACAATATGATAATGATGTGTTGCGATAATAAGTGGTGTATGTAGGATGTGATGCTATTATGATTTTATATATCTAACATTGTGGTGCTGCCAATGAGCACTACATGAGAAATATATTTTTGGCATGTCATTATACTCAATCATGTGATATCGAACTACATGGACTCGGAAGGGAGAATGAAGGAAAAGTGAACAAGGAGGATTGAAGGTAGAAGATATGGAGGTTAAAATGATCTTCTTGTGCTTTATCATCATTGAGATTTATTATGGAAAATACGTTATGACCATCCAAATATAGGTTCAACCTATAAATTCATTGTACCCTTTGCATGGAGATTAGATAGTCACATACAAGGAATGCCCTAGTTCACACTATACTCACAACATCCTCATATCCTTTGAGAAGTCATAGTATTAATAAGAGACAATCCACAAACAACAAGATAGGTGAACATACCCCATCCTCGCCTTTCTAGTCAAACACATCTTGGAGATAGAATAACTAGTCAGAGACATCTTGGAAAGGCTAAAAAACATGTCACCTCAAAAGATAAAATCAAAATAAAATCAAAGACTTGACACCAACATAAACCGAAATCCTTGATTTATTAGTGTTTCTTGCCACATAGGTTTACATGTTTGATCTGATCACAATGTTGTTATCCTGATTAGGGACATATAATACTAAAAACCCCTGCTATTGCTAAAGTCTGCGAAAAGATTTTTATTTATTGAAAGCACATTGTTTCTTGTGTCTCATTTGAAACTGACTGAATCCATGAATTTGATACTTTATTATAGAAGAGTGACACTTTATTATGGATCAAAGATGCAAGTGATCTTTTATTGTGGATTCTATGAAAAAATAAGGAGGAATGAAAAGATGATGCTCCTTGAAATATGCGATGCCCAGGTTCCACTTCCATTACTAGATTTAGGATTTGCTCCCAATTATAGGTTGGACCTAATTTATCATGGGTGGAAAGGAAGAGGGGTGGAAAGAGGTTTATTATGAATGGTAAACCAATATTACGTATATCAATAACAAGCCATGATGGGAATGGGTAAATTTATTATGGAATGAAAGGTTGTGAGTGTATACAAAGTGAAAGGGTGAAACTAAATCCTAAAGGAGGAGAAAAAGTCTCTACACATGGCATCGATATCTTGTTTTTCACCATGGTACTTTCCTAGGGCACCACTGAAGTGGTTTTCATCAATGGATGAATATATTTATCTTTACTTTTTTTTATTTTTTATTTTTTTTGTGTCACAAGGTGCCTATTTTCTAGGTTTTCACCAAGTAACGATTTGATTATTATTATTATTATATTTTTTAATTTTATTTTGCATTTTTTATTAGGATACTTTGAAAAAAAATGTAAAACTCACAAAGGTGCATGCTATTGATAGGATCCTCCAAAGGTTCTCCTTCTGGTTTTGATAGATGATATGCACCTGATCCATATACTATTGTGATGACATAAGGGCCAAGCCAACTTGGTTCAAACTTACCCTTTTTCTCTCTATCTTGTTGATTCTTAGGATTTTCTCTGAGGACCATGTCACCCACCTCAAATGTGTGAGGCTTTACCTTGTGGTTGTAGATGCGACTCATACATTGCTGATATGCTTTGAGATGATTAAAAGTAGTTTTTCTATGCTCATCCAATAATTCTAGATCTTGCACATGGGAGACCCTTCAGTCTTCATCACTGATAAGATCATGCAAGGAGACCCTTAAAGATGGTAGCTCGACCTTAATAGGAAATATGGCTTCAACACCATAAATAAGTGAGTAGAGAGTGGCTCTAGTGGGTGTGTGGACACTTGTGCAATAGGCCCATGGTGTAGGATTTAGTTGGATATGTCAATTATGACAGTCTTCTTGAGGATTTGAGGATAGTTTTATTGGACACCTCAAATTGACCATTATCTTGGGGATAATATGGAGTGGAAAAGAGATGATAGATATGAAATTGGTCACTAAGCTCATGAACATCGTGATTCTTGAAACGATGCCCATTGTCTATGATGATCGAAAGGGGAACATTGAATCAACAAATTATATAGTTGAGGATAAAGGTTGCAATCTAATTTCTAGTGACTTGGGTGAGAGTAATGACGTCAATCCACTTCATGAAATACTCTATGGCTATGGTGATGAATTTGTAGCTATAAGAAGAGGGAGGGTGAATCTTTCCCATGAGATCGATTTCCCACTAACAAAGGGGCCATGGAGTAGCGATCAACTGAAGTTCCTGTGTTGGTGCATGTATGAGATCTCCATGAATTTGACATTGCTTGTATTTTTTGACAAACTGGTATGAGTCTTTTTACATAGTAGGCTAGTAGTATCCAATTCTCATGAGTTTCTTGGCTAAGGTTGGACCACTAGAGTGAGCACCATATATACCTTCATGAAGCTCACATAACACAATCTGAGCTTCATCACTTTCTAAACATATGAGAGTATTGTCTAGATCC
>NW_026730878.1:0-4000 GCF_030272615.1 Cryptomeria japonica | reverse complement strand
CCGACCCCAAGCATACACTCTCCTATGCACCATGTGAGACCCCCATGCATTTGCGTACCTCGCCCATTAGGGCAGACGGCTAGTGCTATGATGGCGATCATAAGACGTCTCATAAGGGGCACCTCTCCTGTAGGATGTAAGAGCCAGCTAACCATGATGCGACCTCTCATCTCACTTAGCATGACTCTCCCTATGCAATATACCTGCTCTCTCTGATGGTCCTCCACTAACCGATCGGTCGCGTATGTAACAATAGCTCCTTTGATAGGAAGACGAAGTATGCGGTACACATCCTCAAGTGTAACCGTCAGCTCCCCTACTGGAAGATGAAATGTGCATGTGTCAGGATCCCATCGCTCTATCAGTGCCATCAGCATCGCAAGATGGAACCGAATGGCTGGCATGAGGATCGCATACCATAATCCCATGATCGACAATGTGTCTCTCTCTGCCTGAGTCAGCCACGGAATCTGATCTCGCAAGCTGCGAAGAATCTCTCCCGCCGTATGCTCTCTCATGTATGGGAGACCCTGCAACACAAAAACATAACTTTAATCAGTACTCAATCATCAAAATCATTCATGCAAACTGTTGAACATCGTATGCTAACCCTAAAATCCCTCGCCAAGTCCTGATTGGGACCATGGCACCCTGTCAGGGACCATGGTGCCCTGTCAGGGACCATGGTGCCCTGTCAGGGACCATGGCACCCTGAGGGGACCAGGGTGCCCTACAAGGACCATGGCACCCTGGGTGGGGCCCGAGTCAGACTTCAAGGCCCGCAAATGATCACAAAAAGTCAAAATGCAGAAAATCAAAAGTCAACGCTCAGTCAACTCACCTCGTCCAGTGGCTCGTCGTCGATCACGACCTGGCACAGGATCTCAATCCTTGTGGGACACTCCGGTCATTGTGAAGGCATGATGATGGCTATGTGGGCTCCACTGCAATGAACAGTATTCCGAAATCAACAAAGTGACAAATGCAAATGTCACTTTCAAAGTACATACTTTCATTTCTTTACCTTTACTTTCGAAACCCTAATTTTCCTCTATCACTCATTTCATCATAACTTGAGTTTGGGAGATGCAATTTTCAAGCTGTTTGTTGCGTAGGAATCGTATTTTCATTCCCCTACTCTCGGGATGCTCCAAAAAGTGCTTTGATGAAGCCTATTCAGTGAACATCCCTCATCAATACTCTCTTACACAATTTGTCATAAGTAAACATGCTACCCTAATTCACCTCCCTAATCAGCAAGTCGAAATAGGGGGGGGCATATAGCTACTCACAAATTTCATCACTTTCCTTAGTAAGCATTAGGTGATTTTGTGATCTAACATGTGTTTTGTAGGGTGCGGTTCCTAACTGTGTACTACAGATACCGCTGGGGGCTTCGTTCGACAGACTTATGGATATATCCTTTTTCAAATGATGTTTACTTTTCTGTACTTTAGCTTGCATATGCACGTAGTACTCATATGATCGCTAAAGTGGGGGCTAAATGTACCATCATAAATTGTACGCACTTGTTAGGGTGGTATAATTTCACACCTAGTTTAGCACCCGCCTTGGTGCATTTTACATTTTGCATTGCATTTCTCCTTTAGCACTTAATTAATCAAATTAATTAGGTCTAAGGTCCTATTTCATCATCCTCTGCATCATAAAGTTGGGCCCTTTCGTTAAAGCGTGCCCTTTTCATTTTATTCCTCCAATACATCGCTCAATCAAAAACCCTAATTAAGTCCTATTTTGAGCTTGGGAGCTTGGTTTCGGGGGTCAAAACATCTCAAAATCACCTGTAACTTTGGGATTCTCTCTAAAATCATCATATCCAATGGCCCTGAAAATTTGGTGAAAAGTTGTCGGGACCGTGGCGCCCGGAGTGCACATGGTCCCGGACATTTTTCCTGAAATTTTAGGAGCACAATCCAATCACAAAATAAAGCTTAACCCCAAGAAATTGGTGGGAAATTCAATCTCTAGGTCGGCCAAAAGACGAAATTACGATCTAGGGTTTCCTACATAAGAACTCTCTTTCTTCATTTGAAAGGATCAGATTTTTGTTTTCAGGAACCTCATATGCAGTGAAAGAGCAGATCTTTGAAGACTTCAACAACATTCAACATCCCTCTATCAAGCATTTATCAATTTCATTCATCCATTTAGGGCTTGGAAGACATTGAAGAACAATAGGAGATTACCGACTGAAGATTGGCTTGTACTCCTCCCTTGAGGGTTGGGTATGATTTCATGTTGTTTTCATGTCTTTGCATAAGCTTCAATATATCCTTTATTCATGCTTTAGATCATTTTGCATCTTGATTTAGAGCATTTACATCGTCATTTACAAGCAATTAGGGTTTACTTTCTAGGTTGCTCTAGTTTGCTTTCTTGCATTTTAGGACCTTGCACACACACTAGGTCTACACACACAATACATTTTACAATACAACTTGGCTATTCGTGGAGGTGGAAATCACCGAAGTGGGGGTTTGACTAAGGCAAAACCCTATATAGCCACCCATACCCTTTTCAGATATAAGTGTTGGTTTCGGGACTCAGACGACACCGCAGGTGACAGATCCGAGAAAAGAAGGTCGAGACAGCACTCCACATCAAATTGCAGAGCAAAAGACCTGGACAGGGGCGCTGGGCACCCTGGTCCTGCCAGGACAGGGGCGCTGGGCACCCTGGTCCCTGGGACAGAGGCGCTAGGCTCCCTGGTCCTCCTGACAGACAGCATTTTTTGACATTTCTGACAGTTTTCCAAAGTGCAAAATAGCAGTTTCAGGTGCAGTTTTCAGGACAAAATCAGGACAGTGGCGCCCGCGCCCCCGTCCCGAACATTTTCAATCAGATTTTGACTTCGGGTACGCATCTGCATTCTTATTTCATCCTTACATTTACAGTTGTTCATTGTTTAATCTCAATTCTGCAATCTTGTTATTCGTTTGTACATGCATTTTGGGATTAGGACTTGAACTTGCATCATTTGATCTTCCAATTTCAACAAAGGAATAGAAATCCTAATAGGTAGCCCGTGGCTCTCTCTTTCACAAGAATAAGTAGCCAATTGTGTGATACCTCTAGGCCCTTTCGTATTTCATAATGTGTGTCAAAAGGTAGGATTAGGGCATGTTAACCTAGTCTCGCCTTTTCCCCTACACACTAAGAAAGATAGGAAAGAGAGTAGAGTTGCATAGTAGATACAATCATAAATTTGACACTTAACCAAAACTCATCCAGGCATTGTTAGATTCTATTTTGGAGTTCTTTCATTGTATTTCATCATTGTAATTGATCAATAAGGTAGTGAACCTTCTAGAATTGTAGCCCTTATTGTAATTGAGTAGTGAGCTCTAGGTAATATGCCTGAATGCTTGTGCATTCCCCCTCATGTAATATTGTTTTTCTACTAGCCATAGTGGAATAATATTGTGGGTTCAAATCCCACCGTAGTTTTTCCCATTTGGGTTTCCACGTAAAAATCTTGGTGTTATGATTTTTTGGTTGGTTGTTTTGAGTTTCTACATTTCAGTTTCATTTTTATGTTTCCAGTGGTTTAAAGTTAAATCAAAAAATTGTTAACCGGTAGAACATTGATCCACCCCCCTACCTCTCAATGTTCCTTGATTCCAACTATTGGTATAAGATCTTAGTTCTTCCGAGGAAGGTCTGAGAGATTGAATCAATGGATTCTAGTTTTCAAAGACAACTTAGTGTAGCACTTGAGGATCTTGATACAACAAGAAATGAGATAAGTACCTTCAAGTGAAACCTGAATGCAGCTAAAGAATTCATTAATGACTTGAAGGATCAAGTGAATACTTCAAGAGAAAATAGGAAAGAGTTGATGGACAAGCTGAATGAGAAAGAAGATCAATGCATGGAGAATCAGAACAAAGTTGACAAGCTTGAGAGAGAGAATACTACCTTAAAGAATGAGATGCAATCCATTGTGATGAGGCTGACTAAGGAGATTGAAGACCATAAG
>NW_026730877.1:0-4000 GCF_030272615.1 Cryptomeria japonica | reverse complement strand
TGGGTTACCCTACTACCACTTTGGGTGCGACCCCCACTCAAAAGTCACTCTCTCGTATGACACTAAACCGCAATCAAATGAAGCTCCAAAAACCAAGGTGTACACAAGGACCAATTTATGGAGTTCAATATAGTAGGAATACCCACTTGGCCAAACAAGTCCTCACATGAGGTGCACTGACTAATGATTCTCTGACTAGAGACATGACTAGCTACAGTCAACCACATAACAACATCCAACACTTCCAATCAAGGACATGACCAGATGCAAAACAATCACATGAAAACAGTCAATACTCAAGATCAAGGACATAAGTAGATACCAAAATAACCATATGACAATATCTAACAATTAGAATCAAGGACTTGTCATTTCTTAATCAAATGCGAATACAGAAAATTAAACAGGCATAGACATAAAATCTAAAATGACAATCTTTTTCCACATCATTTAAAAATACAAATCAATCAAGTTTTCTAATTGATCTAAATTTCCAAATACAATTTTAGACAAAATCACCATTACATAAAAATTTCAATACCAAAATTGCAATCATATGATCATGCCTATAATCCAATACATAAAAACAAAACATTATTAATATATTTTCTCATCTAATATCCATATTTCATTAGGAGAGAATGTCATCAATTCTCTAACTCTATCTATCTATCTTCAAATTTCCAAATGACATATTCTTTAATCTCAGAAATTTCTAACTAATATATTGTTTAATTTCTAAGAATTAACAATTAATATAACATTTCTTTTTCCAACATTTTCCAAATAATATACATTGTTTCTCTTCTTTACAATTTACTAAATAACATGTATTTTAATTCCAGTTTCTAGGACTCACCAAAAATATATGTTATTTTACTTTTAACAAGCTATATAACAAAAATACAAATTTAATATCAATTTAACAATATTTTAAATTAAAATTAAATTAAATATTAAAATAACATTTTTTTTAACCACTATTTGACATGGACCAAAATGTACACTGCAAAAAGGGTTTAGCTGGGGGCTGCTACCTTGGGCAGCATTGCTACCAAATGGTAGCACTGCTGCTATCAAATGGTAGCACTGCTACCCTATGGTAGCAAAAGCTACCCTCCCATATGGTGGGGTATACCCTGCCATGTGGGGGTAAAATTATATTTTTTTAATTTTTTTTTTTCTATTTAAAAATAGAAAACCCCCAATCTACTGCACAGTCTCAGACTGAGACCAAAAAAAATAAATTTCCGGAATAACAATGATTTCCAATATTATTATTTATTTTGAGTAACCAGTCCCAGAAAGCTAAAACTGGGAAAATTTCTCCAACAAAATTCCATATGTGGGCACCTACGGTAGGTGGGCTCCCCTTCACCGTGGGTGCCCATGATGGGTGGGATTTACCCACCGTCATGGGTGCCATGACAACCCTAGAGCACAATTTAATCAGATCAACTAAAATAATATATTAGTTTTAAATTCGTATATATATATATATATATATATATATACATATGTATATGTATGTATATGTATATGTATATATATATATACATATGTATATATATGTATATGTATGTATATACATATGCATATGTACACACACACACACACACACACACACACACACACACACACACACATATATAATATAGACATTTAAACAATTGAAACAGTAACACATTTAACAAATAATCTAATTTGAAAACACAAAACCCATGTCACACAAAATCTGCCAATGAGAATTATAGCGATTGAATAATTCTTTTCTTGGATCTCAAAGGATAAAATTGGATAAGGATACTAAAAGATTTTAGCAATGCAACCCCATCTTCCAAAATTTCTAGAATTCACAATAAGAATTTAAATCAGATTTAGAATCAAATTTTCATAGCCCAAAAATTCCCCAATTCCTTTAAATCCAAAATTTCTTTAAAAAAAATCAAATGAGTCAGGAATTAAATCTCAACAAACCCTAGATTGAAAACTTTTCAATAAACCCCCAAATTTCATCAATCTAAAATCTGAAACCCCAAAGATTATCTTCAACATAAAAATAAATTTAACGTGCAAGGTGTGGTTCCTACCTCAAAACGCTCCACAGAAGTAGAGGCAAAAATCCAAAGAAAATCCTCAACTGCCGTACCCGAAAAGTGAGACAAATCAAAATCCAAAAGCTTCAACAAATTTTCAATTCTCTTTCTCCAATTTCTTGATAAATCTAGAATCAACTCCATTTCATTTCCCCAAACAAAACCAGAAAAATTCCTACACCGAGATTTACCAACCAAAGGTTTCACAAAAATCCTTCTCAAAGCCATTCCCAAAAATTCATGCAAACACCCCCCTAAACTTCATGAAAAGAGAGCTCCCCTATTACTCAAAAATCAAATTATATTAATTTCCCCAAAATGTAACTCCCAAAAATATGCAAGATTCCCATTACTTAATTCCATTAATTAGTTTATTTTGTAACTCCCATGTACTTGTAATTTTGAATTATATAAATGAATATTAATGATCTTTTAAAATAAAATTCCAATAATAAATAACTAATTCCCTTTTTAAATTATTTTCAAAATAGAATCAATTAAATCTCTAAACTAATTATGGTTACTTAATGTAATATAATGCACTTTTCAATGTTATCAATTAACTAATTATTAAAGCTTTATTACTACTAATAAGTTAATATTAATATTTTCTTGCTGATACATATAGAATAACATCAAACTAAACACAAGGGTAATGGACTAAGACTAACAAACATGGAAGACCAACATGATTAACACTGACTCAACCGAACAATCCAAGTACAAGGATACCTGACAAGGATCCCGTTCCGTAGGAACGATGGTCACATCAAGGGTCTGACGAATAACTCCAATTTTCCACTTTACCATTGGGTAATAGAGCACACTCAAACCCGAAGATTTGAGTGAGGTCGATGATCGATACCTGCAGCTACATCACATAGAAAAACACACACATATACATTTAGCATGAATAGGCACACCGATGGAGGAGAGTCATGACAGTCTGTGTCCCTCCAAATTGGATGATGGAAGATCATCCCCTCACACCCCATACAAACTCATACCCATACAAGTAGACTAACACAAGAAATAACTCATACATAAAGTAGATATGTCAGTCCAAGGTCAGTGCTTAATCATATTATCTAACATCATATTCTAGAACCATGATAAAAATCGTCACATTAGAGAGTATCATCCAATCATATAAGCCACATAAGAATTCAATCAAAGTCAAGCTAGGTTAAACAAAGTCTATTCGAGGGAGGGGAATTACACTTTATGAGTCTAAGACACAATCCCAGATCACTAAAAGATAAGGAGACTTTCAATTTTCAGATAGGCCAAGAAAAGTGAAGATCGCTGAAGTATTTGCATTCAAAAAATGGACACTTACACCAACCGTTGAAAAGAGGTATAGAGTTAAATGAGCTCGCAATTGAGTAAAAAATTGAATTGTGAGAAATATGAAGTCTATAAGGGAATGAAGGCACTCTCTACAGTAGAAATTGCTATCATCAAAGTTCGCTGTTTAAAATGGTTAGTTGAAGTCACAATGCTTTATTTCTTAGAAATGACCACAAATTAAGGAAATCATTGAGTGTCAGAGGAGAAAGAGAGGTCACAAATTAAAGCCGCTTGCAGAAGTTTGTAGCTCATCTACTAAGGAGGAGCCACCCATAAATGGAATAGATGAAGCATCGCAATTATCTAAAAGGTTTGATTGCTAGACAGAGAAAAAGAAGAGATCAAAGCATTTGGAAAATTGCACCAAGAGGCGAGTCACAATATATTATTGCAACATAGTGAGATTGTAGAAAAGAGATCATAGTGAAGGATATAGACACAACTATTAAAGAATTTGTTAGTAAAATGATAAATGTTATTAGAAGATAGCAAAGCCAAGCTTGAGCTTGCACATAAAATAAAATTATAGATAAGCTAAGAAGTCAACTAGAGAC
>NW_026730876.1:0-4000 GCF_030272615.1 Cryptomeria japonica | reverse complement strand
GAAGGGGCTCTAGGACAGCAAGCAGCTAGCAGTTCAGAGAACACGGTGGAAGGTAAAGTATCTTCTGGAAGGGACCTCAAGAATCCGACGATCCTAGAAGATCTTAAGGGGGGACCCAGTTTGAATGGGCATATTGGCAAGTGGTCCTCTCTGTTTGGGGTCAAACCCAAAGGTAAGTCTTCACTGCTCCAGGTCAAAAATATCTCGAATGTGTCTCAAGGCAAGTTTTCCATCTCTGTTCCAGACCAAATCATAGACCATAATATTTCTAGAATGGAAAATACTTTGATTGGTAATTTTTTTGGGAGGAGACCGAATATAGAGATCGTCTACGGATTTGTTAAAAGAAAGTGGAACTTGAAAGGCTAGGTAGATGTGGTTGCAATGAATAAAGGTTGTATGTCCTTGTCTTTCTCCTGTGAGGAGGATAGAAGAAACATTCTTTGTGGTGGATCCTGGGCAATAGGAAAATATATCATCTACATCCAGAAGTGGTACCCTAATGCGGGAAGAGAAAAAATATTTCTGGTTCAGGTTTCGGTCTGGATTAAACTCCCTGGGCTCCCAATGGAATACTGGGAGGAAGATGTGCTTGCAGGAATAACCAATACCTTTGGGGAGCTTATTGCTATTGATCAGGTCACGACATCTAGAAGAAGGCTTATTTATGCTAGGATTTGTGTAGGAGTTGGAACTGATAAGAACATGCCAGAGGAGATAGAGATAGAATCTAAACTTGGGAAGTGGAGGCAGAATATTGTTTATGAATCAATCCCTTTTGTCTACTTTCATTGTAAAAAGCAAAGACATTGGGCTAAAAAATGCCCAAATAATGAGGTCAAATCTCATCCCCAAGCTAAGGTTTGGAAAAAAGTAGACAACTCTCTGAAAGCTTCGGATTCTAATAATCTAGATCAGGAAAAACAGTCTCGGGTTGGAAGGACAGAGGTAGAACTCATCGGTGAAATGGGAAATGAATTGAAGAAAGGAGATAGTGAAAAAATAGATCATCAGTTGATGGAGCAGAGTGGCAAGGATCAAAGGCATGGAGAAAGAAAATCTAAAGACAACAAACAAAATGAGGAATCAGAAGAGGATAAGATAGAGTTAATCTCAGATAAGTATGAGAGTAATGGAGATAAAAAATCCAAAGGCAACAAAGAGGAAGGAGATAATTTTAACCTAGTATCTAATTCTCTTGAATTAGATAAAGAAATAGACTGGATTCGGGATTCCCAACCTGATAACATTCCGGATCAAGGGTTGTCGGAGATCTCATTAGCCTCTCCAATAAAGGTAAAGATAACCTTTCCGGAGGAAAAAGAACCAAAATGGGGAGATGAGGAAGACATAAAAAAGGCACTGGGGAAGAGTGGATCAAAGCAGGAGGAAGAAGAAGTAGCAGAGGACAAAAGAAAGAACAAGCAAAAAAAAAGAATAACAATAACATTAATAATAGTGCATTGACTAGAAACACCAGAAGCGGGCTTGGGGATGTGGGGGTGCAACATACTTCTCCAGGAAGACATTCAAATGCTAAAAAGAGGTCAATGGAAACAAGCAGGAATATTGCAGATTGGACTCAAAGAACCATCTTTGAGGCAAGTATTTTTAAAAAACCATGAAGATCATCTCTTGGAATATTCGAGGATTGAATAGTCCTCACAAACATGATTTAGTTAAAAGTATGATTAGAGACAAAAACCCTGATTTTTTTTATTCAAGAAACCAAGATGGCAAAAGATAAAGTAGAAAAATTGAAGATGTTCAAAAATGGAGGAATTAGTGGAGGGAGTTCAGAAGGTGCCTCAGAAGGTATTGTTACTTTCTGGAACAAAAACAATGTAGAAGGAGAGGTGTTGATTTAGGACAACAACTTGGCTTGTATCAGATTTAAGCATCTTAAAAATTGCACTACATGGGTCTTAACTAATTTGTATGCTCCTAACACTAAGACCGACAGAAGTTATTATTGGAGAAATCTTACTTTGTTAAGAAGTAGGTTTGCTGATGATAGCTGGGTTATTATGGGAGATTTCAACACCCCTTTGAAGGAAAATGAGAAAAAGGGAGGGAGTCAAGCTAATCTGGACAATAGATTGAAATTGATGGACTTTATTAACAATAATGCTATCCATGACCTGGAGCTGCAAGGAGTTAAATTTACTTGAACTAATAGGAGTGGGGAGGATTTAATTCAGGTTAGACTTGATAGAGCTCTTCTATCCCTAGATTGGTTTAACCTTCATGTCTGTTCTTTATCTTCTCACATAAGGGTAGGATCAGATCATTACCCAATTACCTTTACGACGGAGGAAAAGAATCGAAGGAGGGATTTCCCTTACAAATTTGAAATAATGTGGACTAAACACTCAGATATGAAAAGCAAGATTAAGGATTGGTGGCAGGTCAGTATTGAAGGAAATGCCATGTACAGAGTGGTTAAAAAGCTAAAGATTGTAAAAGAAAATGTTGAGAAGTGGAATAAGGAGTGCTTTGGGAATATCTTTGCCTTGAAAGCCACAATCCTCTCAAAGCTAAAGGATATTCAGGATGAGATACATAATAATGGTTATACTAATACTTCAAGAAATGTTGAAGATGTTATCCTTATGAGATATCATTGCTCTAATAGCCAAAGAAGAAACCTACTAGAAACAAAGATCAAGAAATGTTTGGTTGAAGGAAGGGGACATGAATACTAAATACTTCCACATGTCCACCCTAAGACATAAGGCCATTAATAGAATATCTCAGATTAAAGTGAATGGCAGAAGTGTTGAAGAAGAAGAACCCATGAGCAAGGCTGCTATGGATTTCTTCTCCAATCTACTTGCTAAGGATCGGAATTTGGATAGGCAAGCCCAAAAGAATCTTCTAGAATGCATTCCTACAATCTTAGGGGATGATCAAAATTCTCACCTGATTGCTATCCCTTCCCATGATGAGATTCTGAAAGCTGTCAACTCCTTTGAAGGCAACAAGGCCCCAAGCCTAGATGGTTTTCCCATGTTCTTTTTTCAAATATACTAGCATATTATTGGAGATGATGTGTCCAGGGCTGTGAAAGAGTTTTTTGGTGCTAGAAAAATTTTGAAAGCAGTAAATGGCACTTTTATTGCTCTTGTCCCCAAAAAGATGGGGGCTGATTCTATGGATCTCTTAAGACCTATAAGTCTATGCAACTCTCTTTATAAGATAATTTCCAAGGTTTTAACTTCTAGAATCCTAAAGTTGCTTCCCTCTATCATATCTCCTCAACAAAGTGGTTTTGTCTCGGGTAGACAAATCTTGGACTCAATCATCTCAGTCCATGAAAATATCCATTCTTTGTCTAACTCTAAAAAAGAAGGCTTTTTTTCTGAAACTTGACCTATCTAAAGCCTATGATAGAGTGGATTGGGATTTTATGATGGATGTGCTCTTTGCTTTTGGCTTTGGCTCTAGAAGTATTAATCTTATCAGACAATTAGTTTCCTCGGCTTCTTTCTCTATTTTAATGAATGGATCTCCTTCCCCTTCCTTTAAAGCCTCTAGAGGACTTAGGCAGGGAGATCCCCTCTCCCCGGTTATCTTTATTATAATAGCAAAGTGTTTGGGGAGATGTATTGGGAATCTGGTTGAGAAAGGGGAGTTTTGTTGATTGAATCCATCTTCAGCAGATCAAATCTATTCCCATCAGCAATTTGTTGATTATTCTATAATAATGGGGAAAGCTACGATGCAGGACTCTAGAAGTTTAAAGAATGCTCTGGATAGTTATGGTTCAGCTACTGGACAACTTATCAATTGGTCTAAAAGTTTTGTTTATTTTATCAACATCCCAGAGAGAAGGAGGATTAAAATAAGTAATATCCTGGGTTGTCAATTAGGGAGTCTTCCTACTTCCTACTTGGGGCTCCCCTTATGCCATGATCCACCTGACACTTTTTGTGGAGCTTTGGTGGATAAATTCCACAAGAAGCTTATTGGCTGTAAGGGTTCTCTTTGAAGACAAGTT
>NW_026730875.1:0-4000 GCF_030272615.1 Cryptomeria japonica | reverse complement strand
AATATGAAGCAATATCCTTTGATGCTCCATCTGCACCTAAAGTGAATGGACCATAACTAGGGCCATAATATAATCGATGAAAACTTGTACAAAAATGAGGTGTCAACAGATGGGAGTGGCACTAAGACCAACTTTAAACTTGATGCTCCTCCATGGTCATGACCACCAACATCAGTTGGCATCTAATTAGCCTAATCGTTGAGATTGGCAGAGGGTTAACTCAATGCCACTAATGCAAATATCACTACACGTTGAATGGTTGCTAGTAGCAAAAGGAGGATCCACAAGAGGTTGAGAAATCACCAATCAATTGGGGTCAACCCATGCTTCTAACCTCTATTGGGGCATGCACTACTAACACCTTGGAATTATCTGAAGTCAAAATAATTGAGTTTTAAACCCAACACAAATTTTGTGTATAATCTCCTCAAATAATAAAGAGGGACCTCAAAAGTGGCATGTGGTGCATTTGAATAGGCACTGGTCTACCGGGGTCAACCCATGCCCTTACCCTTCATTGGGGCATGCCACTGCCAACACCTTGGAATGATCTAAAGTCAGAATAATTAAGTTTTAAACTCAACACAAACTCTACATATAATCTCTCCAAACAATAAAGAGGGACCTCACAATTGGCATGTGGTGGATGATCAAATGCCATCCACTATTGCTTCCAAAAATTATTGGACATCCCAAGATGCCTACACCACTTAATCTAGATATTTATTTTTGTTTGGTGGAATTGGTTGATTGGTGATAGGTTCATTAGAGGAATGGGGCTAAATTTCTTTGTTAATTTTGAGGTCAACGATGTCCTTGTATGAGAGACCATCAAAACAAAACTATCTCCAATCCTCTCATCATAAGGAGTTTTATCTAGGTTCACACCAATAGACTTAATAACATCTAGAATATTTTATATATACTAGATGAGCTGGCATAAATGTTTCATTATGGATGTGACGGATTTTACCTATAATGTAATGTGTTTTCATTGATCCTGGCTTTCAAGTAGGGTGGAGGTAAGGTATTATGCAAATCATTAATGTCAAACTCATTTATCAAATAAAGATGAACCTGCATTATGTTTGTTAAAAAAATTACAATAAATTCGTACTAAAAATTAAAACTAGATATTTAGCTGAGAGGCTTTTATGGTGGGCTTTGGCCATCGAAATTAAGAATCGTCAAACGTAAGACGTGAACAGGAAAAGTTTTACATTGACCATGAAAATTGAAAAAAGGAAATTTGTAGCGCAGACATTAAGTATCTATCAAAACCCATCGTTTAATGTATGTTATTATCGACATCATTGTTGTCTGTTGCCATTGCCATTCACGTTCCTTAGCGCAACCGTTTCCAGAATGATTTTAGTTACTTCACAATCAACAGAGTTTACATTGCGACATGCTTAACAAGCTGAAATTTACCACTTTGGACCCCACAAATTTGGATCAAATAATAGCATAAAACATAAAAATTATATAAGTAAATAGCCCTCAATTTTAGTTTTTCTCAAAAATATAAATTTTTTATATACATTATTTGAGTCTTCTCTCTCTTTTTAATAAATCAAAATTTGTTACTGAAAATAATGACATGTTCGAGATGACGAAAAAAATAGTAAATGATGTCAAAAAAAATCCTGAAAAATAACCTTGCACTCTTACACATGTAGGCAAACATTACCAATTTACTAGCCATTCTGTTGTTTGATCATATAATGTAACATATAACCTCATGAGCCTTTCAAAATTGACTATTTTATCACTTAGATGAAGGGTGGTTGCAAGAAGTTGAGTCCCACTTTTGGGCAAAAAGTGGAAGTGTTTTCTCTATTTTTCAAATTTTCTCTCGATTGATGTCAAAATTTGATGCACTTAGAGATTGAATCTCAAAAACCTTAAGTAACACAAAATGTAGTGCTCGGAGTCTACTTTGCAAATATGTAATTTATTTTAATACCCACATGCTAGAAATCCCTTTTTAGTAGGCATGTTTAAAAACCAGTTTTTCAAAATGCTTGTTTCAAGACCATACCACACATGTGTATGACCACCCTTTTTTTATGCAAATAAATGAATTTTCGCAAATCCTTATGGGAAATGATACGTAAGACACCAAATATTGATGAGAATATTTTTTATTATTTTTTTATTGAATATATTTTTTTTAATTAATTTTTAACTAACAATAAAGTATATTTTCAAAACATCGGGTGTACGACCACCATAATTTGATGAAAATTTCATATTTTTCCTTCTTTTTTTATATATTCAAAAGAATTGTATTTAGATTGATGTCATATAATTTATTTTTCTAAAATCCTAAAAAAAAAAAAAGTTATTAAAGTTTTAGTGAACCTTGGTATTTTAGGTTTAGGTTCCACTTTTGATTAATAAATAATACAAAAATAGTAAAAATTATCTTATCACTATGAAATTTACATTTCTGAAATCAGGATGCTGAAAAATCTAATGGGTTTTCGTTTCGTCAAAAAATTCAATCAGAAAGGCTCTCAAAAAATTAGGCCAAGGTAGAAATTTGATGTCGTTTTACCTTAGTCATTTTTTTCAAGGTCCAAGCATAGGCTTGGTGGGACCAAGACTATCTCGAAGTAAAAAACAATGCTAAGGTTGTTTCCCGCCCCTAATTTTAACAAACAGGCCCCCGTTTCGCTTTGTACCGTTGAAAGTGAAACGGGCACCCGTTTCATTAAATAACAGGTGCCCATTTTTGAAAAGATCTGTTGGGCCAAAATTTGGCCCACAAGCACAAATCCCAATGATTGAATGATTTTTCAATCATTGCCTGACAAGTACGATCTGCAAAGACAACGTGTTACCATGCATAGTAATGGAATGTTCCAAGAATGTGGTATAAATATACCACCTAAAACTATAAAGGAGTTTATTTCAAGTTTGTTTTGCAACCCACTAAATGAACAAAATTTTCTTTTCAATGCATGTGTTTCTGGTGTATGTGATATATGTGGCAATCTTGCATTGTTGGATGAATGTTTGCATGAAAATCTTTCAAATGACTTTGGACAACAATTAGATGATGCTAAAAGATTAAAAACTGTTGAGTATCCACTGAAGGATGGAAAGGTTGGAAAATAATGCGATCTAATCACTGAAAAAGTTAGTGTTCATGCATTTATGAATGAATTCAAGAGTAACATCGTACCTAAATATGTTAAACACACTCAAAATGCTAGATGGCTCGATGGTCAGTTTCGAATATGTAAGGATACATTTCTTGTTGGTAGTATACTTTCGGTTGTTTACTTTGCAGAGAACTACACGCTTGCACCATAAGATGAGGTCCAATCACAATACTACAATTTAGTGCAAGTGTCGATTTTTGTCCATATTGTCTATAGGCATGCACCAAATAGTACAGAAGAGGATTGCAAAATTTTGAGAGAGTACCATTTATATATGAGTGATAATAAATTACATTCATCTAATATGGTCTGATAATTGCACAGGGCAATTCAAGAAAGCTAGACTGTTTTATTGGTTGAGTAGGATTCATAAGAAAAATAATATCGAACACATGTGGAGGAGAACATGACAGTGTCGGTGCATGTGTTAAGATAGCCCTTTGCAGAGGTCAACTCAAATTCGAGGAAAAGGCTAAATTTAAAAATGCAAGTGCAATTGTGGATTGGTGTAGTGCAAATTTATCCACAGGATCAAGTCAGAACTCTACAATTAGACGTTTCTTCTGGCTAGTTAAAGAGGAGAATATCCTTCCAAGATATTATTGTGATACAATCAATGGGTCAGCTAGATGATATTCATTTAAGAGTTCTAATTCTAACACTTGGACTATATGGACTAGAGAGCTTGCATGTTTTTGTCAATTTTGTGTTGCAGGTGAATGGTAAGAATACAAGAATACGGAATGGGTCGAAGAATGACAACACAAATCTTAAACACCTAGTGAGACACAATATGAAGATGTTAGAAGAAATGGAGACCCAGATCATGC
>NW_026730874.1:0-4000 GCF_030272615.1 Cryptomeria japonica | reverse complement strand
TTTTTGAAGGATGATGCCATGAATTGAAAATCTCCTGAATTGAGTTGGGGAAGCCCCAACTGACTTTGAAGTGATCTAGACAACTTCCCCAAACATCAGCAGAGAAAGGGCAATGAAAGAGAATATGGTTTATAGTCTCCTCATTCTGCTTACAAAGAATATAGAAACTAGTTTTGCTAATACCTCTTTTTCTGATATTCTCAGTAGTAAGAATTTTATCTTGAAGGGCTATCCAGAAGAAAATGTTTATCTTAAGGGTGAGGCCTTTCACCCATGCTTTAGCCCAGCATGGACTTTCCATGTTGTTGAACTGTTGATGATATAGAGAGGCAGTTGTAAAAGTACCACTAGCTGTGAGTTTCCAAATTAAATGGTCTTCTTCTTCAATCCTCACCATAGAGTTCATGACTTTATTCAAACTACCCAAAGACTGGTCCACCTCAGATAAGTCCTCCCACTATCCATCTTTCCAGTAATCCTCCACCTTGGTTCCAAATCTTTCCTTGCATTGATTCTGAAATCTGTTCCACTTAGAATTTTCATTCAAAGGGGTCTCCAGAAGCCAAGGGTCTTCCCAGAATTGGATAAGATTCCCTTTTCCCAATTTCTATTTTGTACCTTTGGCAATTAAGTCTCTTGTCCTAGATACATTTTTTGAAATGTTGGATCCAATTGGGATAATCTCCGCTTTGAGGAAGCTTTGAAGGTTCGAACATTGACTTTTATATTTGTTATCCCATATCATTTTCCACTCTCCTTGATTTCTATAACCTCTCCAAATCTGCTTGGCCATAAGGTAATTATTTATGTCTCTTATTCTTCTAAGGCCTAGACCTCCTTTCTTTATAGGCTTGCAGACCTTCTCCCATGCAATCAAGTTCATTCTCTTCTTCTCCTCAACCCCTGTCCATAAAAAGGATCTCTGAATCTTTTCAATGGCCTCAGCATACTTAGCAGGAATCCTAAACAGACTGATAGCATAGAGAGGAATACTATGAAGAGTGGATCTCAGCAATTGAACCTTACCTGCTTGACTAAGAAGAGCACCCTTCCAGCCAGATAGCTTTTTGTGGAATTTATCCACCAAAGCTCCCCAAAAGGTATCCGGAGGATCTGTAATGCCCCGCCAGGAAACCCCGAAGGGATAAGCCAAAATTACAAGAATAGAGTGCAAAATTTTATTTTATTTTTTTTAAAGTTACAACACATAAGATGCAACAAGATAACAAAGATTCAGATTACATAGCGGAAGACTTCAACTAACTCCTAAAGAGTTTCCCAACGAGATTACTTAAATTTCACGATTCACTTAACTCACACGATTAACCCAATAAGCTAATTATCTTAACCACGAGATAATTCATAAACAGGATAAGTTTCTTTCAAAGGACGGAGATATAAATCACAACAAAGATTCATCCATTAAGAACCATTCATCAACCTCATTCAAGCTTTTCATTTAAAATTACAAACCATACATATAACATTCTAATACACTAGGATTTCATCAAAGCATAAGAGATCTTTCCAAGCATATTTAAATTCCTAACAACAACTGAGTATAATTCGTTACTCTAAGTTACATTCATTCATATTCTAGCTTATTGCATTTCAAAAGATGATTTCACACATGCATCACGATAAATCGCATCTCAACCAATTATGCATTCGAACTACATGGCATTCAAGATAGAATTGAATATAAGCATTTAAAGTTAATTCCAATTATCCACTTAACCATTTTACATAAATTAATCATACATGATAAAGCTGAAATAAGAGACATAAAAGAACGCATCACATAACACCATAGTGATCTCGGAGTTCACCCCTAATGGGCTACATCTCCGGGTCTGCTCAACTGCAAGACCCCCTCTGATAGATAATAAGGTTAAGAGTACAAGAGGTTACACTAAACAATCCAGCCATCAAGGCGATACATAAACATTATACGAGCGACCACATCGGTCCATAAATACATAAACGATCCTTAAGAAGAACAGGATCCAGCTGAACATAATCAAGCTAATAACATAGGAGTCCATGAGAGCATCCATAAAACTGAACCATCACCACCCAAGGGTCTAACATGAAACCGAAACTCACAAGGGCAGAGACGAAAGGACGACTCACAAAGGTACTCAAAACAGAACAAAACGACAACACACTAGCGAACGTAGGGACAAGTGTCATCACATGACCTGGTATGGATACCATGGCAAGTCTTCATAGGTCCCGGCCCATACACTGGTAATCCTGGCAACCTAATCCGAACTTCCGGCCCATCCAAGCCTCATGTGGACCCACACATCCTCTCGTGAAGACAAGGAAGATGGTTTGCCATTTCAGGCCTTCTCACAGCATGCCGAATCTATGATAGCATTCGTCCCATGTGTGAGGCACATTATCTTATTTAGAGATTATTTTCTAATCTACTTAGGTTATCACTTATTAGACTCACTTTCGACGGGTTATCCAGCAGCCACTTTGGGCGCGGCCCCCAATCGAAAGCCACTTTCCCATACGACACTAGACTGACTCAAACGAACTCAAACCACGGAATACACATGGTAAGACGAACGGAGTTCAAGAAGGAGAACAATCATCTGGTCAAACACGACTCAAGGGTAATCACTTACTGACGGTACTCTAACTAGAGACCTGACAACTAAGGTTAACCACGAATCATCATTCGACTCACTCAAGGATATAACCAACTAAATCAACATCACAATCCATAGTCAACTCAAAATTCGAGGACTGAAACAGGTACACCAAGTCAATCCATACGACAGGGTCCTATTTAAACAAGCAAAACATGCCGTTTCAAAATTAAAGGCGAATACAGAAATTAAACTCGCAAGGCAATAATCAGAAAAGACAATATTTCCTCAATTTGATTTAATCATTAAACGACGATCAAGTTTTCTACAAGATCTAAAACAACTTACAGTCATCTACCTTATCAAGGGATAAGTCGTTCTTGGTTTTCTAACTCGTTAAAATTCAAAGCCTAAACAGACATATAAAGCCGTAAAGAGTTTTTAAACCAATTCATACTAATAAATTCAGACAAACATTAATCAACTAAAACAAGATATTTAATCTCCAATTCCAAACGTCTTTAACATACTGGTCTACAATCAATCTCTACAGATTCATGATTTCAATTCCAATTACATAATACAGATTACGGAATATACAAATATAGAAAGAGAATCTAAATGGAGATAATCATTTCCAAGCATATCGTTTCAATTTCTAACGATAATTATTTCGCTTACTTTTCAATTGCAAAACTTCACAGTTGTAGAACTTAATTAAAAAAAAATACCAAAGTCGTGAAATGAAATTGGATAATGATTAACCTATAACCCCATTATAAAATTAATCAATACCAATTTGACATTTAACATGATATTCCACCTTTAATCAAAATTAAGCATCTAATCTAAACTTAACATTAAAATTTCTTCCATTAAAATGATATATAAAAAATATCATAAGCATTTTCTTTTATACAAAAAAAAACATTCATTATAAAAAAAAGACGAAGTTAAACACAATGGCTAGGGCGGGCCGTGCCCTAACCCTAGCCACAGGGCAAAGCCCGAGCGGCGGCGCCGCTGCGGTGCCCGCAGGCTCCGCGGCGCCCTGCGGCCCCTGCGGACCTGCGGCCACCGCAGTGAGCCGCGGCCGGGGTTCCCAACACCTGCGGGGGAGGGGAAAGCAGAGGGACGAGCGGGGAGAAGGGGAGACGTGCGGGGGAGAGGGGAGGAGGAGCGGGTGGAGCTCCGCTCCCCGCCCTCCAACCCCATAACATGGTTTTAAAAAAAAACAACGCACAGTCCCGATAAAAAAACAAACGCCCAGCTCCAAAAAAAGAATAAAAATATATTTCTTTAGCACAGTTCGAAACAAATAACAAGAACGCCCATCCCAAATTCATCATGACTATAAATTCGATATAAAAAGTTCGATTAATACGAACTGGGTTTTG
>NW_026730873.1:0-4000 GCF_030272615.1 Cryptomeria japonica | reverse complement strand
CGATCTCTCAAAACTATTAAGAAAATTAGGCATGGATAGAATGGAGGATTTGGGAATGAAGGAGGAGAAGGGTAAGCCAGTGAGTACCCTTAGGTCATGCAGGAGATACAGTGCAAATGTAGTGTTGTGATTTTGATTAATGTTGTACAATTGATCAAAATTGGTTGGGCAGTCTGGTGCAATCGGTTGAATTGCCCTGATTGAGTCAAAGCGTGACAATTGATGTTAGTTGTTCGCTTGGATAGGATAAAGTCTGAGTAAGTGAGTCAAATTGACCTGATGAGACTTAGACAATTGATTTAATTGCCTGATGAAATAAAGGTATCTGAAGCAAAATACTCATTGAGACTTAGACAATTGATGTAATTGTTTGTTTTGATTATGTTTGATTGGTTGATCAATTGATAGTGTTTGCATTAAATTAGGTTGTGATGTCATGGAAATGGGGACAAGGCAACAACAAAGTTCAATGTTAATAAGTTAGTTTCAACCATAAAAACAAAACAAAGAACTAAAAACCATTCCAAACATATCAAGAGAGATTTCAAAAAGCATGAAAGAAGTTTAACAAAATAAAAGAAAGGAGAAGAGCCTCCCTAAGATGCTTCCATGATGCCTTTTGATGCTTCTCCCTTGTTCCTCTCCTCTCCAAGTCCCAAATGAGTGTAGCTCTCAGCTTTTAGCACTAGCCATGGATGCCATATGGAGATTCAAGATGGTTGAATATGATAAGCAAATACTATGCAAGAGTAGATAGTGATGCTATGAAAAAGCTCTATGCTAATGCCAGTATAACAACAATACTCTAAAATGCTTCCTTTTTTGCTTGAGGAGAAGGGTTCTATTTATAGAAGAAATAGGGAAATGAAGGGTTAAGATTGAGCAATCTTAACAAGGGTTAGGATTAAAAGTTGGGGATCCATGTGCACAATTGGCACCAATAAAATGGTGACAAGTTTCAACATAGGATTGGGTTGAGAGAAGAGGTTGGAGGCATTAAAGGCCTGAGAAGACCTCATGGTTATCTAGAAGGTAAGGGTCAAGTCTAAATTAAGATTACCCACTGGATTAAGAGTTAATCCAAGGATAAACCTTTGTGCAAATGTTTAAGAGATAATCATGGTCAAAGCATTAAAGGCTTGATGAGACCTTTGGGTTGGGTAGAGGTTGAGTCAAAACAAATGTTTTAACCATGTGGGAGGGTTTGAGGTTACCATTAATGGTTATTGGAGACTTTGGGGATTAAGTGGTTGAAGGTTGAAAGCCTTCAATGGTTATCAAAGACTTTGAGCCATTTAGTGGTTGAAGGTTGGAAGCTTTCAAAGGTTATCCAAGACTTTGAGGGTTAATTTGTTGAACACACAAAGCATTAATTGCTTTTCAAAGACTTTGGAGTCTTTGAGAAGTGACTCCAATTTGCTTAGGAATGTGACAATATTTAGGGGATGGATTAGGCTAATTAGGAAGGGTTTAGAAGAATTTAGAAGGGGTTTAGGCATACAAGTGGATTTTGTAGGAAAATGTAAGTGGGAGAAATTTTGGTATTTTCAATTAAAATAAAATCATTTATTTCAATTAAATGGTGTAAGTTGCATTTGGATAAATATTTAAATAAATATTAATTTATTTAAATGAGAAAAAGACGATAAAGCATTAAAATGCTTGAAGACTTTGAGCGAAACCATTAAAGGCTTGAAGACTTTAAGGAAAACCATTAAAGTCTGAAGAAGACTTTAAGGGAAGCCATCAAGTTTGAAGACTTTTTAAAGCCATCAAGTTTGAATACTTTAAGGGAAACCATTAAAGGTTTCAAGTGGGTGAGGATAAATAGGATTTTAAATAAATAATTTATTTAAAATAGTTGTGCAACTTGCTTTTGTAGGAAAATGCAAGTGGGTGGAGGATAAAGGTGATTTAAATAAATTATTTATTTAAAATAATTGTGCAACTTGCTTTTGTAGGAAAATGCAAGTGGGTAGAGGATAAAGGTGATTTTAAATAAATGTTAATTTATTTAAATGTGAGAGGTGGGATTTTGGGGGATTTAAATAAATATTAATTTATTTAAATGTGAGAGAAGATTTAATTAAATAAATATGATTTATTTATTTAATTAATGGTCTGAATTTGGTTAAGTGAATTAAATCAAATAAATTGAATAATTTATTTAATTAATAGGAGAAGAGGGTTAAGATGAATTAATTAAATATTAATTTAATTAATTATTAATTGATGGTTAAATAATCAAATAAATACTAAGTATTTATTTAATTAAGTGGACAGATTTATGTGACTACAGGTTGTTTGTGGTGTTTTATGGACTTAGCGTACCTATTGAGACTAGGAAATTGATGTAAATGTCTGTTGTAGTCTAGGTGTGCGTGAGTCGATGTACCTATGTAGACAGAGTAACTTGCTTTTCTTATAGGATGACCTAGGTAACATAGGCTACACAACCCCTCCTTTTAGAGATGGACGGTGATGAACATGGCTTGATTGGTTTGATGGGACATGATGTAGGGTATGTGATGCTGATGATCAAGATGGAGAGGGTGAGGTGGGGAAGTCAATTTTAGATAGAAGGTATGGAGGACCTAGGACTAATTCCTATGAAAAAGGATCAAAATATAGTTATCTGTTGACATGAATGGGGTATGTATCATTATACTTAGTCATGATTTTAGGGATAGTCCTTCACACGTAGATTTCTCATAGAAACCCTATTCCTTGCGTATACATGCATACAAAAAAATTACAATGTATGAATGAACATATGTATGAGAAATATGCAACCGAATGCAATATAAATAGATGACATGAAATGATGATCCATGACTTATTTATAATGTTTTATTTCCTCATCGAGCATAGTAGTACCGATCTTGGCCAAGGTATCAAAAACCAAGGTTAAGCGTTTCACCTATAAGCAAACATCGTAGACAAGGAAAGTTACCCTCCATTCTGGTTCCTATACAAATGGTCGAGGTATACGTTGTAGTCAGTAAGCCATAATGATCCATGATGTTATTTTTTCATAGGATCTCGTAGCTTAGTGAACTTACCACGTAGACACCATTAGTACACGCCCCAAAACTTCAATGGAACAATCCATAGATAGAAGAAAAAAAAATATCATGAACCATCTTGACCACTCTAATCACTTTTGGATATCCCGGAGTAGCGTAGGAACTTGATATAAATGTAAAAAATTCGACCAAGTGTCTATCAGTCGAACATAATTTTCTTGTCAAATAAATATGGTACCATGTCTTGTTTGTAAGGAAGGATGCATTCTTGTTAAGAGGGTTGTGCTTAGATGTTTGGTTTGTTGGTTGATTTGATAGGTGGTCATCGTTTGAGTAGCTTAAAATGTTGTTTTATGTCTTTGGCAATGTTTATGTATAAGGAACAATTTTTTTCCAATGTTTTTTATTGTTTTGGATGTTTTTGTCATGTTTTTGGATTTTTGAATGTTGTGAATGTTTTTCGTGTTTTCTTCAGGACATTTTTCAAATATTCTTGGTATTTTCTGAAATTTAATGAATGTTTTTGGTATTATTTTAGGATGTTTTGAATGAATAACTCAATGAATCACAAGAATGGTTAATCCACTCCCATCATTAGGTTAAGAACATTGCCCTCAGTAAAGTGTTAGTATGAAAGTGTGACATGGGACACATGAGGCAACAACCTTGATTGCAGATCAATAACAAGCCATGGTATAAATGATGGATGAATGGATGCAATGGATGTGATCACAACAAAAATGAAAGACAATGGAGCCATAGCCTTTACGAATGGTGCCTGTTTACCAGGTTTTTACTACCTTACTTACCCAAGGCACCACTGGAGTGGTTTTCACCGTTTGGATGAATGATATTTCTTTATTATTTTCTTGATTTTTTTAATTTTTTGTATCTTGTTCAAGACTTTTATTGAATTTTTTTTTGGTATTTTCTGATATTTGATGACCCTGATGCTCTGCACAACTTATATATGA
>NW_026730872.1:0-4000 GCF_030272615.1 Cryptomeria japonica | reverse complement strand
GGTTTATACTTTCAATAGAGTTCACATCAAAGGTGAAACCGGTAAGACCCCTTATGAACTATGGTTCGGTCATATTCCTACTCTTAAATATTTGAGAATATTTGGAAGCAAATGCTATATTAGGAGTGATGAGTCTATTGGCAAATTTGATCCTAGAAGTGATGAAGGAATATTTATTGGTTATTTAACTAGAAGCAAGGCATATAGATGTTATAATAAAAGGTTGCAGAAGATCATTGAAAGTACTAATGTGAAGATAGATGAAAATTTTAGAGGAGAATAAAGATTATAGGTTCTGAACTGGCAATAGAAATGATTATAAATAAACCGGCATGGATTGCACCAGAACAGAATGAAGAACCAGTCACACTAACATCATCAGAAAACTCAACTGTGACTGAAGAACAACAACCTGTAAATCGAAATCAAAATAAACCCAGGTATGTAAGATTGAATCACTCAGAAAATCGGATATTTGGAAACAAAAATCAAGGTGTTATGACAAGAGGAAGATTGGCAAATGAAGAGGTATGTTTAATTTCTCAAGTTGAACCTACATCAGTTGTTGAAGCATGTCAAGATAAATATTGGATAAAAACAATGGAAGAAGAATTAGAACAGATTGAAAAGAATAATACTTGGACATTAGTTCCCAAGCCTAAAGACAAAAATGTAATTGGAACTAAATGGGTATTTAGAAATAAACTGAATGAAGATGGTGAAGTAATTAGAAACAAAGAAAGATTAGTTTGTAAATGTTATTCTCAGAAAGAAGGAATTGATTATAATGAAACCTTTACACCGGTAGCCAGAATTGAAGCAGTAAGACTATTTCTTGCATTTGCAGCTCACAAGAACTATAAAGTTTATCAGATGGATATAAAATGTGTATTTTTGAATGGATATCTTAAAGAAGAAGTTTACATTGAGCAGTTTGATGGATTTTCATTAATAGATGAGAAGGATATGGTTTGCAGATTAAGAAAATATTTATATGGATTAAAGAAAGCTCCTAGAGCTTGGTATGCTAGATTGGATAAATATCTTCTAAAGCTTGGTATGCAATAAAGGTAATGCTGACAGTAATCTGTATTACAAAATTACCAATGATGACATTTTGGTTATTGAATTATTTGTGGATGATATCATTTTTGGAGGAGAAGAGGGGCTATGCAAAGATTTTTCTAACAAGATGGAGGAAGAATTCAAAATGTTTATGATTGGAGAAATAAAAGAATTTCTAGGTTTGCAGATTTCTCAAATAGATAAAGGTATATTCATTTGTCAAACAAAATAATTTGGAATGGAAAACTCCAAACCGGTTAGCACTCCTATGACTACAACTGATAAATTGACATTACAGGATGATTCAACTCTTATAAATCCAACAAGGTACAAATCTATGATAGGAGGGTTATTGTATTTGACACAAACCAGACCTAATATAATGAATGCAGTGTGTATTGTTTCAAGATTTCAAAGCAATCCTAAAGAAAATCATGAAACTGTAGTGAAAAGGATTTTCCAGTACCTACAAGGCACAACAAATCTTGGTTTATGGTATCCTAAGGATGACAATTTTGAGTTATGTGCATATACAGATGCACATTGAGCAGGAGATGTGGATGACAGAAAGAGTACCACTGGCAGCGCATTCTTTCTTGGCAGAAGGTTAATTTCATGGATCAACAAGAAGCAGACTTGCACATCATTATCTACAGCAGAAGCAGAATATGTTGTAGCAACAACTAATTGCACTCAGGTATTATGGATCAAGAAAATGTTGAAGGATATCAAGGTAAAATGCAAAGAAATGGTAATTATTTACTGTGATAACTCAGCAGCAATAGATATATCAAAGAATCCGGTATTTCACTCTAAAACAAAGCATGTTTCTATTAAGTATAATTTTCTGAAAGAAAATGTTGAAGCAAATGAAGTGAGATTGGTTTATGTGAACACTAAAGAGAAAATTGCAGATATTTTACAAAGCCTTTTCCTAAGGATACATTTGAATATCTCAGAAGGAAGCTTGGGGTAATTCCCCCACTAGCAGAGACTTAAATGATGAAGATTGGCATCAAACCGATAGGGACTAACAGAAAAATATTTTTTCTAGTCTTGATGAAGGAGATCTACTACTCAGGAGGAGTAGTTAGTTGTATGTTATATTCTGATTGTGATTCTTAACTACTTTGGCATTTGATGTCAAAGGGGGAGAGATGTCTATGGAAAAACATTATACTTGGAAAGATGTATTTTGGTTTTGGTTATATTGTTTATGTTTTTGGTACAAAACTTTGTATTGATCTATTTAGGGGAGATTGTTGGTATTTAGCATTCTGTTTTTGGGACTTATATGTTTTTCCATCTAGTGTTGTCATCAATGCCAAAGGGGGAGATTGTTGGTATTATGGATAACTTCCTCATGTGTTGCATTGGTTTTGTCATTGATGTCAACACTTATCTTTTTGGAGGTCTACATTGTTGATTTGGCACTCTGGTTATATTGATTTGTTGTTGAACAAGTACATTGTGGTCCCGACATGGATATTGGCTTATGCATAGTTACGGGTATATGTTTCACCAGTAGCTTAGGAAGTTGACGATGACTTGTTATCATCTGGAGATCATTTGGTTATGTTGAAGACATGGATTGGATGTTTGCATTTGGTGTTTTTCATATTGGTCTGATCGGGTTCACATATTTTCCTTAACCGACAGATAGGTCCAGGTTATGAACCGGTATGAGAAATCATGTTCCAGATCAACACAACACATTTTGGAAATGGTTTATGTTAGGCCCAATATGGAAAGCTAATGTACTGAGAGGGGAGGGGTGAATCAGTACTCCAAAAATTTTCTTGAATAATAACTTTACTGTTATGCATAAACATAATAGTACAGTAACATAAAATAAAGTTAAAACAAATAGATAACAATCATACATGATTCACTCCATAACACATATATTTTGGTTACGCAGAAACTCTTGGTTAGAGAGAAAAACTGCGGTGGGGATGGCACCCACAACTTCACTACTGCAATAATAAAGAATGCTCGGTTAGAGCTACATTTAGCTATTTCTGATAGCTTACCCTGTTAGGAGTAACAAGATCTATTAGATCTACCTTGCTAAAGGATTTTACAACATTTATTCTGAATGCTGCACTTGGTTAGAGGCTTTACAATTTATAGACTTGATTAGAGTCTTTTACCCTGTTAAAGGTTTCTCTTACAACTTCTCAATATTACAATAAAATCATTACAAATATCTGCAACTTTACATCTGAAATGTTATAGCAAATTCTATGTGCTCAAAATAGATTACCTTGCTTATAACATACCTCGATAACCCATATAGTAACTCGGTAAACCCTTATGTTTACTCTGTTCTTCGACTGCTCTCTAAAAACCTTCTCGGTGACCTCTGTGTCTCTGTAACAGTCTTCTTTCATGCATACATACACTTAACTCATGCTATATAAATAGATCTCTTAAAACGGTGATCCAATTCATTGCTTCGATCTTACAAACAAGATTCCTCGAATGAATAACTAAGCAAAATATTTCATTGGTTAGATTGATCTCGTAATCATACACAATCTTCTAGTGCAATTTCCAATGTAATAATGGTTAGATGTGCCTCAATCTTGTAACACGTTTTCATATGCATGTCCAGGTTCAATGTATCTAGTAACATGTTTCACTCGGTGTGTCATCTTTACTGCTTGGTAGTCATAAAAAGATACTCGGTAGCCAACTCGGTGTATACTGCGTTCTGTGACTACTTTCTTATGTAACTGACTAGACTATGCACACCGACTTCTCTGTGTGTACCGACTGCATGATTCAGTAGTGCTACCGACTAGAATGTATAGTATGACTTTGAATATAAAAACTAATGGCAACTTGATAAGTAGTAATAGTTTATTGATTGGATAATGTGTAAATGTATTGAAACCGACATATTATTGCACCCAGACTTATTTTGTAATTG
>NW_026730871.1:0-4000 GCF_030272615.1 Cryptomeria japonica | reverse complement strand
GTAGTTTCATGATAGAGGATGATAGATCCTAATGAGAAACTATGTTTGAGTGATCAATTTATCAAAGAGGGTGATAATGCACTTCAAGATGCTTAGATCTTGAACTTGTTGAATGTGAGCACTTGAAAATTTTGAGGTGTTTATGTTCTAGAGTCTGATTTGACAAATGATAACTTGACCAAGCAAACAAAGGAGACAATCCAAGCACAAAATGACAGAGAATGACTGTTTATGATTATTGTAGCTTGACCGAGCAAATATGAAAGATCTGAAAAAGATGTGCAAGAAGACAACTCTGGATCAACAGAGACAGAAATTCATACGATAGTTTAAGTAGCCTTAGATGACAATACATATAAGCCCATATGACAAATCAAAAATTTCATATGACAAAGCACAGACTCGTACGACAATCTCCCCTAAGCCACATGATAAACAAAAGGCCTCATACGAAAAAACTTAATAAGCCATACGAAAAAAGATTTTATACTAAACAGGCTCGTACGACAATTATCACCGGCTCATACGACAAACTATATTCATCGTACGACAGAGAATAGAACAGAGAAAAATATGTTTGTTTGGCTGAATTTTGATCAATGAAGTCTGATGTTTTGCTTTTGTTTTCCAGTTTTAAATGTCTGATTTTCCGATTTAGGGATGAATACACAACAGACACGCGATATGCTAAGTGACCTCAAGCATGCTAAACCCTAAAGAAGTTGGCTGAGAGAGAAAACCTTTGCTTGCAAACTTAGGTACACACCCAATAGCTAATCAGAATATGGCCATTGAGTCTCACACAATGGATTCTCAACGCCGTCTTATTTGACTCCAAACGCTAATGGGGGCATGATATGGCAAGTGTCTTGGGAGAGTTACTATCTATCTTGCACAAAGATTATCACGCTTTTAGAGGTGAATCAGGTAGCTTCTAATTTAACCGGAATTAGTAAGGGATCTGTTCGGTGCGTCGAGGTATAAACTCAATTAAGAGGTCTCCCAGCTTTGAAAACCAAGGTTTGATATACCCGAAGGTAAAGAGGAGAGCTATTCCCCGAGCACTGCCATTGACTTGATTTTCATCAAATCACATTTATTTTATAATGGGTTGGAGTACTTGGCGTTAGCCGTTCCCACTTAGGTCGTTCCCCTCTCATCGACCTTAATGGGTAAGAGTTATTAGCTCCTTGGGGGGGCAGTCCCGCTAAAGAAATGCACTAATGAAATAAAAGGATGAGTCTAGATTTTTGATCACCTAAGAAAGGTGAGAGCATACTCGCCTATCATCAAAACACATAAAACATGATTGTTCATTTCCATTAGCAAAAACAAGTGTGCCTAGAAAAATTTAAGAAAATACACAAAGTTTTGTTGAATTCTTTTAGGCAACTTGCAAAATAGATACATTAGTAGTCATGAAGTGTTTTTATGCAATGAGTCTTTGACAAGTGTAATCTTCGACAATCGTCCTACAAAAAATAGTTAGGCTGCCGAAAAACTCACAAACAGACCAGGGTTAGCATTAGTAATAATCGAATCAAAGCATGAAACCCCAAAAATGTAGTCTATTTTAAAAACACAGAAGCAGAATGTCATATGACACTATTTACTTGTTCATACGAGTATCTTAAGTAAGAAAGAATTATCGTCCAAGTTCATAAAGGAGCTCGTACGAGCCAAAAAAGGAACTCGTACGAAATTCAGATTCCAACCCGACCAAAAATGAAGATTTGATGATGCTTGAGAGGCCAAAAATGAGATTTCCGGCCCTACGGTGGGCGCCAAAATGTCGTGCTTGTGAAGTGTGATACCTTCAGCTACAACACAAACACTCAATGGATCATTACAAGAATGGTTAGCAAATTTAAAACAAAGAAAGATAAAACCATGGCAAAGTGATCTATCTCCTCCTAAGAGATGCGAGTGTGGATTTTCTCTCAGATCTAGATAAGAAAATTCTAGTGACTTGACTACACCTAGATGGAGGATTTGAAATGATAATGATGCAATTAAGCTAGAAAAGAGAATGATTAAGCTACATGATTCAACAATTATGCTACAAAATGATCAAATTAAGCTAGATCTAAGATGCAATTGCCTATAATAACAATGCTCAAATGATATGCTAAGAGATATTATGCCTATAGTAACAATGCCTAAAATGCAAATGAGATGGGATCCTTATTGCTCCAAAATGGTGGATATTTATAGGATTTCCAAGGCCAGGGGTGAGGTGGCGGGAATCAACGGTCAAGATTGAGTATGAAGATATCAATGGTGAAATTGGAGGAGGTTGGAAAAGAGGTTCGAGGAAAGGGGACATTTGTCATCTCTATGGTGACAAGTGTCAAGGGGCTTCCAAGAGAGGGGACATGTGGCCCAAGAATTGCCATGTGTCTCAAGGGAAGAGTATCCACACCATAGGAGGTTAGGATAAGGAGGTTAGGATGTGAAAGCTAAAATAGGTTTAATTAAACCCAGGGTTAGATGGAATTGGTTAGGTTTAGAAGTGGTTAGGTAGGTGGTTAGAAGTTAGGAGCCATGTGGGTAATTTGAATTTAAAAATTCAAACAATAGGAAAAGACTAATTAACTTTCAACAACTCATAAATTGATTTGTTTTAATTAATTAGAAGATTAGAAGAAATAAATTTAAATGGGGAGGGATTAATTAATCAAAGGGGATTATTGAAATGAACCCATTAAATAAATCCTTTGATTTTTTATTTATTTTTGATCAGCAAGAGGCCGCGGCCAAGGATTTTATTAAATATTTTAAAGTTATAATACAAATCTCCACTCGTGTGGGCGCCGGTAGGAAAGAGTGGAGGCATGAAAACCTTCGGCCTTGCCCAGGACCAAAGTCCAGCCTAATATTACATAATAAATAATAATTCCAATTTTTGGTACAACCACCACATAATCCAAAGAGACCCCGGGCTAGGGAAATCAGGAGGGGTGTTTCTATGTTACCCCTCCTTTACAAGCCCTTTTTTGCAACTTTCAAATAAAAGATGTCAATATTCTTCAGCTTCTAGCTTTAGCTTTGTGGATGATTTTTGATTGAATAGTTCCATTTTTCCACGAATTCTGCTTGTTTGGCCTGCATAGTTAGTTGCTCAAACACTAGGCAGATTGTTAGTATCAGTCAACCAACATAATAGATGGAAACTCATCTTATGAAACCTGTCTTTTAAAGAATATTCACACGAAAATAGTCCATAGAACTACAATAGGAGTTAGATTCATTAATGTCCAGACATGAGGAATCCCATACTTGCTAGCTCTTGTTAATGCTCCTGGATGCGGTACCTGAGAGAGAAGGGATCCAGGTTACACTAACAAGGGTTGGTAAATGGGGTTCAGTCATTCTCTCCTCCTATCCTTTGAGATTATAATAGAGAGGGTGGTGAGTTAGGATTCTATCGTATAAGATAGCTAAAATTAGAGAATCAGCAGGTGGCAATTACAGGCTTCTCCTGGATAAAATGCAGATGTAAACATACTGTAATAAGCAAACATTAAGAATTGCTGGTTCACTAGAACCGAAGGGAGGAATGTGGCTATCTTGACTAAGTCTTGAGGGTCCAAACTGCTTATAGATTTGGCTCAGCACTAAAGTTTGTAGTTGAGTCTAAATAACCTTTGTTTTGACCCAAAACAATCCAGAAGATTTGCTGTAAATTTATCCCTAGTCTGCTTTCAGGAGTATACCTTAATGATGCTGAGGGTCTAAGGGATTGAAGTGAGAAGTTGGGTTGAGGTATACTTCAAGGGTTGAAATTTGGCTTTGGGCATGAACAGTCCGAAGGGACTATAAACAGGGCCGCCCCAGGAGTTCTTGAAAACACCGAGAAATATGTATATGTATGATATATATATATATATATATATATATATATATAAGGATGCATGAGTGTATATATATTGATGCAAATGCTGGAGTGACTGAATAAATTTTGAATGAGAGAGTCTAAAGGAATCTAAAAGTAATTCTG
>NW_026730870.1:0-4012 GCF_030272615.1 Cryptomeria japonica | reverse complement strand
AAAATACACACAAAAATCCATCAGTCAATTTTTTTAGGAAAGGATACATGATAAAAAATCAAAGAGGAAGTTGCAAACAAGAAATAAATTCACTTACTTCTATAGAAGTGCAGACATAGTTGCAGTGGGGTATGGAGGGAGAGAGAAGATAAAGAGGGATGGGGTATGGAGGAAGGGAGAAGGAGAGAGAGAGAGAGAGAGAGAGAGAGAGAGAGAGAGAGAGAGAGAGAGAGAGAGAGAGAGAGAGAGAGAGAGAGAGACCTTGTATGCATTTGAGAGGGAGAGATGATACACTTACATGTGTATATATATATGTTTAATATATTATATATATATATATATTATATATATATATATATTATATATATATATATTATATGTATATAAACATATTATATATACAATGTCATATTATACACATATTATATATTACATATATTATATGTATATACACATATTATACATAGAATATTCATATTATGCAATAGCACGTACGTGCTGTTTATAGGGAAACAAGCGCGTACGTGCTTCTTACACTGTAAGCACCTCGTATGCGCTTTTTAAACCATAAGTACCCCGTATGCACTTTTGACTATTTAGGCTTGGAAATAGGCCTGGATGACAAAGCTACAGATTGAAAGTTTGATTTCCCTCCATTTCTCTCATTTTTGACGTGTTTTATTTTATCAACTTGGTTTATTGACTTTGTCATCATCAGGTTTACACTTCATAAAGTGGGTATTTCTAAAATTTCCACCATATTTTCACCCATCTTCTGAGCTTTCTAACCATATAATTTGTTTTCAATTTGAACAACAATAACATATTATTATTGAATTTCTTTTACTAGTGTCTCCATAGTTCTCACAGACATAGGTGCACCATTTTTGGAATAACTTTTGATATACTTATCCAAATTTAAAAAAATTTATATATTATTGTAGTGCACTTGATTCTTTACAATTTAAAAAAAAAAAAAATTTATTTTCGATTTGTTTAGTGCAACTTATGCTTCGCACATGAACAGGTACTAAATTTTCAGGATGTGCTCGATTGGAAAAATCATAAAAAAAAAAATACTCAACAAAAAATTACAAAAAAATACACATCTTATAGTGCCAACTCTTCACTATCTTTCTACCAAAGGATTTGTCAAAATACTAAATCTAACTATGACTTTTTTGATGTGCACGTCAGACACTATGTTATGTTTTTCAGAAAAAATAAGGGTCAGTTTTTCGTGGGCTAAGGATTTGACCCCCTTAATATTATCCAATTTTGAAAAAGTTTAGTAGTTTGGAAACTAGATTCAGAATACTACAATATTTGTTCTTTGATTATCTTCATATCTTGAGTGGATGACTTTCAAATCCTCCAAGTTCAGGTTCATCTGATTTCAGAAAAAAAGTGTCCACTTATACCCCCCTTTTTGACCACCATCTTTGTGCACTTACCCTATTGCAAATATCCTATATAGGCATGGTCTAGATGGTACTTTGTTGAGATGTCTTGAACAAGAAGAATCTGAAAAAGTTCTTAACGAAGTTAATGCAGGTATTTGTGGCACACACTTAAGTGGCTTAACACTGGCTAAGAAACTTCTTCGTATGGGTTACTATTGGCCTACTATGGAGATAGATTCATTCACATATGCTAGGAAATGTAAACAATGTCAGATCCATGGGAATCTCATTCATGCGCCAGCACAAAATTATATCCTATGACAGGATCATGGCCATTTTCTCAATGGGGCATTGATTTGGTAGGAAAGATAAATCCCTTATCTTTTAATGGACATAAGTTTATTCTGACTGCTATTGAATATTTCACTAAATGGATTGAAGTAGTACCTCTAACAACAGTGACAGGAAAACAAATATCATCATTCATTTTGAATTATATAATCTGTCACTATGGAGTTCCTATGAGCATTATCACTGATAATGGAAGACCATTCAAAAATCAAGATGTGAAGGAGCTATGTGAAAAATTTCATATCCAACATAGGTTTTCTACTCCATATTATCCATAGGGAAATGGTCAATCCGAGGCATCAAACAAAACTATCTTGAAAATTTTAAAGAAAACAGTCAATGGAGCTGGAAAAGATTGGCACATTCAGCTAAATCCTACTCTGTGGGCATACCGAACCAGCATCCGCACTCCAATAGGGGAAACTCTATATTGTTTGGTCTATGGATTAGAAGCCATATTACCTATAGAAGTAGAGATACCTTCTCTACGAGTATCCTTGAAAGGTCTTATACCAGAAGAAGAACAACGAGTCTCTTGACTCTAGGAACTTGAACTAATTCAGGAACGTCGCCAAAATCTAACAGATCATTTGAAAGTTTATCAACAAAGAATGGCAAGAAGTTATAACCATAGAGTCAAGCCACACATTTTTCAGATTGGAGATATAGTTCTAAGGGAGAATCCAAGAAATCAACAAGACAGAGAAAAGATGGGAAAATTTGAACCAAATTGGCTAGGACCTTTTGTCATAGTAGCAACATATGGCTCTGGAGCATACAAGTTATCTACCCCTAAAGGTGATTGGTCTGATGAACCTATCAATTCTATTCATCTCAAGAAATTCTATTCTTGAGATATAAAGTTTTGGAAAAAATCAATAAAAAGCATATAAAGTCCTGAAGAAATCAGTAAAAATCAAAAAAGCAGAAAATCCCTAAAAAGCATAAAAAAAAAAAATTTTTAAAAGAAAAGAAGAGAAAAGAAGAGAAAAGAGAGAAAAATGAAATAAATTTAGATGGTGAAAACTTGGTAAACATACGCTATCTAAAAAGTGAGTTCCTCCATCTATGAGATCACTTTGCGCACCTATCCACTCCATCATATCGCATCTATTGCTTCCATCTTTCACATCTGCTTTGAACCATTTCGCAGGAAATATGTAGCTTACCAACAATTATCAATCTTTGACATACTTGTCGTAGTCACTATCTTATATCTTATCAGAATCAATCAATCTGCATTTGTATCTATCCATGGTTTGGATCTTGATCAATTCGTACATCCATAATAAATTTTTGTTTCCGCTAGGGGCAAAATCCTAATTCCTTTTGCAAAGGTGATCTTTTGAATCTTTGAAAATCCCAAACATTTGGAAAACTTAGAAAAACCAAAAACACCTAGGGTTTTGAAACAGATAACGAGCAACAAAGCAACGAAGATCAAGGCATCTTATGACAACTAAATTGTGAAACTCAGAAAATGAAGAATCAACCAGCAAGTAATAAAGGATTATCAAAGATCATTCATCAAGATGATTATATCAGTTAATGACCATAAGAACATGTGAATCACATGCGAGATTCAGTGTTTATTTCTTGATTTTATTGCTAATCATGTACTCTATGCGACTCAAGGATGTCCATGACTATAGAAGCTATGATGGGGCATGATTATTTTCTTTGATTGTTGTCTGTGGTTTATCTCTTACTAAAGTATGTACTTGTCTCAGGCTATGATCGACAAACGATCAAGGAGGATGTTCCAAGTCATGCATGAAAGGAGATAATCCTTGTCTGTTCTGTAAGCAATACTCAGGTCACCGTGATTCATTATATCAAGTTGCTTGTATTAACCTGCTATATCAAAATCCATGTAAGAAATACTCAGGTCATCTTGAATCTTTATGTCAAGTTGTTTGTATTTTCTTACAACATTTTAAAGCTCAATATTAAAACCAACCACTGTTACAAGACAAGCATATGAAGAATGGCAACATAATTTTTAGTTAGATCATTTTAGATTAGTTCATTTTTCATCTGCATTATAAGCATTCATTGTCAATTTTATTATAAGCATATCATTTCATTAAGAGATCAACGGTCATAAATAAAGATTGAGTATGCTTGGACAAACAAAAATAATTTGCATTTGATCATTGTAGGTGCATTCATTGTTAGAATCATTTTAAATCATCATCCATTTCATTTAGTTGCATTTTAATCATTGCATTAGTTTGCATTCAATTAAGTCCATTTCA
>NW_026730869.1:0-4019 GCF_030272615.1 Cryptomeria japonica | reverse complement strand
CAAATCTAAAGAGTACAAGAAGGCTATGATTCCAAATCAGAAAAAGCTACAAAACTAGTATAATTGTCAGAGATATTTTCTCACCATACAACATGCCTGTTAGAAGCAGTGAGATAATTTGGGATAGTAATTCTAAAACTGATTCTAATGAATATAAGTGGGGCAGTTGTTCAGATGTTATTGAAGATATTGAGGTAGATACCATCCACTCATACAAAACCCTTTTTGAAGAGGGACAAGGCTCATAATATCGACCACTTGAATTTGGACCATGACATATCTATGAGGCTAGTGAGAGTGAGCAGCAAAAATACAAATAAGGCTACATCGAAGATAATACCATCGAAGATCTTGACAATATCATAGACCTAACTAGTATCCCAAACAACTATAACAATGACTCTATCACGACACTTACCATGACCAATATTAACCCACCAAATGACTCCTTACTGCTCATATATCTTGATCGCATAGATGGGGAAGAACCTAAACATCATGATCTACCAATATTCCCAGATGATGAATCCATTGTCCAATGCCTCTGTTTAGTCAATCCAAAAACATGCTCTACCAGCGAACAAAATAACGATATTTGCAATCAGGGGAGTGCCAAGTCTCTTAGTCACAAAAATGAAATAAACAAAGGATCTAATAGTGAAAACTAGTAAATGGCAGTACTAGATCACAAAAAAGTAAAAATAAAGGATGCATTTGCAGGTGAAAACCTTTTAGAGGTACCTAAAGATGGCAGACTTGACACTCTACCTAAACATTATCAAGAAAGATCACCCATATTGATTGAGCCAACTCAATCAATAAAGATCAGTACCAAAGTAGTCAAAATCATACATCTAGCAAAATCTCTCATAGAAGAAGAAGAACCAGATTTTATCAAATTCTTCAAGGAAAAGAATATCAATTTTGCTTGGTATTATGCTCATATGCTCAGAATAGATCCAAACCTGATCATGCATCATTTATTTATCACTCTAGGAGCTAAGTCAGTCAAGCAAAAATTAAGAAAGATGAATCCTCATGTGGCATTATTGGTCAAAGCAGAACTAAAGAAGTTATTAGACATCAAATTCATCTTATCTATAGACTATGTTGAATAGATCTCAAATGTTGTACCAGTTTCAAAACTTGACAGAAGCATATCCAAAGGATGACTTTACTTTACCTAGCATTGACTTAATTGTGGATCTAACAGCAGGCCACACAATGTTATCATTAATGGATAGTTTCTCTGGCTATAATCAAATCAGGATAGCCCTAGAGGATCAAGATAAAGTTGCGTTCACCTGTCCATGGGAAATGTATTGTTGGAACGTCATGCCTTTCAGCTTGAAAAATGTTGGGGAAACTTATCAAAGAGCCATGACAACAATCTTCCATGTGTAGCGTCATAAATTGTACTGCAGATACCGCTAGGGGCTTCGTTCGACAGACTTATGGATATATCCTTTTTCAAATAATGTTTACTTTTCTGCACTTTAGCTTGCATATGCACGTAGTGTTCATATGACTGCTAAAGTGGGGGCTAAATGTAGCATCAAAAATTGTACGCACTTGCTAAAGTGGTACAATTTCACACTTGGTTTAGCTCCTGCCTTGGCACATCTTGCACTTTGCATCACATTTTCCTTTAGCACTTAATTAATCAAATTAATTAGGTCTAAGGTCCTATTTCATCATCTTCCAGTTGGGCCCTTTCATTAAAGTGTGCCCCTTTCATTTTATTCCTCCAATACATCATTTAATCAAAAACCCTAATTAGGTCCTATTTTGAACTTGGGGGCTTGATTTTGGGGGTCAAAAAATCTCAAAATCACCTATAACTTTGGGATTCTCTCTAAAATTATCGTATCCAACGACCCTGAAAAATTTGGTGAAAAGTTGTCGAGACCATGGCGCCCGGAGTGCACACGGTTCTAGACATTTTTCCTGAAATTTTAGGAGTGCAATCCAATCATAAAATAAAGCTTAACCCCAAGAAATTGGCGGGAGATTCAATCTCTAGGTTGGCCAAAAGTTGAAATTAAGACCTAGGGTTTCATATATAAGAGCTCTCTTTCTTCATTTGAAAGGATCCAAATTTTGGTTTCAGGGGCCTTCTATGTAGCAAAAGAGAAGATCTTTGAAGACTTCAACAACATTCAACATCCATCCATCAAGCATTCATCAATTTCATTCATCCATTTAGGGCTTTGAAGACATTGAAGAGCAATAGGGGATCACCGACTGAAGATTGGCTTGTACCCCTCCCTTGGGGTTGGGTATGATTTCATGTTATTTTCATGTCTTTGCATAAGCCTCATTATATAATTTGTATTCATGCTTTAGATCACTTTGCATCTTGATTTGAAGCATTTACATTATCATTTACAAGCAATTAGGGTTTACTTTCTAGGTTGCTCTAGTTTGCTTACTTGCATTTTAGGATCTTGCACACACACAACGTCTGCACACACACTACTTTTATAATACAACTTGGCTATTCATGGAGGTGGAAATCACCAAAGTGGGGGTTTGACTAAGGCAAAACCCTATATAGCCGCCCACCGTACCTTTTCAGATATAAGTGCAGATTTCGGGATTCGGACGACACCGCAAGTTGTAGATCCGGCAGAAGCAGACAGAAACTAAGCTACACACCAAATTTCAGGGCAAAAGACTAGGACAGGGGCATGGGGCACCCTGGTCCTGCCAGGATAGGGGCGCTGGGCACCCTGGTCCCTAGGATAGGGGTGTTGGGTGCCCTGGTCCTTCTGTCAAACAACAAGTTTCAACATTTCCGATAGCTTTTCAGGTTGCAAAACAGTAGTTTCAAGAGCAGTATTAGGACAGTGGCGCCTGCGCCCCCGTCCCAAACATTTTCACTCAGATTTTAACTCCGGGTATGCATCTGCATTCTTGCCTTATCCTTGTGTTTACAGCTTTCCATTGTTTAATCTCAATTCTACAATCTTGTTATTAGTTCATACTTACACTTTAGGGTTAGGAATTGAACTTGCATCATTTTATCTTTCAATTACAACAAAGGAATAGAAACCCTAATAGGTAGCCCGTGGCTCTCTCTTCCACAAAAAGAAGTAGCCAATTGTGTGATACCTCTAGGCTCTTTTGTATTCCACAATGTGTGTCAAAAGGTAGGATTAGGGCATGTTAGCCTAGTCTCGCTTTTTCCCCTACACACCATGATATGATGCATACCTTCGTGGAGGATTGGCTAAATCATTCACCCAAACAGAACATCTAGGCATATTAGATAAAATCTTTCAAAGATTGGAACAATTCAAGGTCAGACTAAACCCTAATAAGTGTGTCTTTGGGGTCACATCAGGAAAACTATTAGGCTACATTGTATCGGAAAAGGGCATCAAAGTAGATCCAGTGAAGGTACATGATATCATGAAAATGCCACCTCCCAGGAATATTAGCTAGCTCATATCTTTGTAGGGACAGTTGTAATCCATCAGGCGATTCATAGATCAACTAGCAGATAAATGTCTACCATTCAATAATTTTCTTCACAAGAATATACCTTTCATATGGGAAGACAAGTGTGTGGAATCATTTCACCAGCTCAAACAATATCTAATGAATCTGTCAGTTTTTGTACCACCAATAGCAAGCAAGCCGCTCATTCTCTACATATCAACAAAATAAGTATCATTGGGGGCATTTCTAGCACAAGAAGATTCAGAAGGCAAAGAGTGAGCTATTTATTACATCAACAAAACTTTAAACATATATGAGATAAACTATACATTCATTGAGAAGGCTTGCTTAGCAGTGGTGTTCGCCTCTCAAAAGTTATGCCACTATATGCTAGCCCATACAATCAAGTTGGTAACAAAAATTGATCCTCTCAAGTATTTACTTAGCAAAACAACTCTTGCAGGATGATTGGCTAAGTGGGTCATGATTCTCAGCAAGTTTGATATCTAGTACACATAACATTGGGCTATTGAAGGATATGTAATTGCAGATCAAGTGGCTGAAGCACCACTACT
>NW_026730868.1:0-4029 GCF_030272615.1 Cryptomeria japonica | reverse complement strand
GATGCTTGACCGCACTGGCTCCACCCTCAGCACTCACTTCTCTAGGGAAGCCAAGCACCAGTTTCCATGAAAAAACCCCATAGAAAACTTTATAACTCTACTAAGAACCATATGTGTGTGAGCCGCTTCAGAGGTTCAATCTCCTGCGCCAACAACTAGAAGGATTTTGGCGACTAGTACAAGTGGTTTTTAGTAAAGGCTTCTGGTCATGTGGCCATACATACGGTACTTTCAGCTTTGTAAATACAGAAGGTTCCCAGCCTATAGAGGTTACGCTCCATAGGGTTTATGGGGAGACATAGTGTCGGTATGAACTTATCAACACATGTTTCTTGTGACTTTCATCACAAACATGATTTATTTAGAGTGGACTGGAAGGACTCTGTATTAGCCTGTTTCCACTTTGGGTCGTTCCCCTCTCATTGGCCCCCTCAAGGCAACTCGGAAAGGCAGACCCTCTAAAGGTTATACATAAAAGAAAGTAGGTTTGATTTTTTGATCACCATATGATGGTGAGAGCATACTTACCTACTATTTCATCAAGCATAGAAAACACAAGTCCATTTTAGCTTTTCTAAAATCTATGTGCAACTATTTTAAAGAAGTCACTCAAAATGCAAGTTTCATGTTGTTAATTTATCCCCCTTAGTTAAGCTAAATGATCATGACATGATGTGTTACTTTCCAAAATAGAACTCTTAATTAACTAGGTGAGGAAATGAATGAAATTTGCTTTAAAAATAATCCTACACAAGCATGTCAGTAGTTTGAAAAATTTAAGTTCTTGGACATTCGGACCTGCAAGAAAATTCTTTGCATTGCAAATAAAAGAGCTATCCTAAAAAATGCATTGTTTTTGACCTCAAAAGTGCTAACTTAAAGGACAAAAGCACTAACCTGAAACACAAAAATGTCACTCTGCGGACTAAGAAGCAAGAATTCTCTGACAAAAGCATCAACCAAACTAACAAATGCGCTAACCTAAAGGACAAAAGTGTTGTTCTGAAGATTAAATGCATTGATTTATAGACAAAAGTGCTAGCCTAAATGACAAATGAGCTAACCTGAAGAACAAAAGTGCTAATGTATCAAATATAGGCGTTGTCAGAACTCACATTGGTGTGAATCTATATTACAAATGCGTTAAATTTTCTTTTTGTGAGAATTAGATAGGATATTAGAAAGAATATGCGAGGCTCTGAGCCCCATGGTGGGTGCCAAAATGTGTCAACTTGAATTTCATCATCAGACTACTACCTACAACATATTAGTTTCACAAAATACCAAGGAAATGGTACAAGAAATCCAAACTCAACCAACGAAACTACATGAAATACATATAAAATAAAAATATTATTTTTACCTTCATGATTTATGTCTCATTGTGTCCCAACTCCACTATTCCTAGTTGTAGATGGTGTGCTCTTAGACAAACACTGATAGCTTCCAAGATGGCATATGAAGAATGGACTGATAACTGATAGTTAACTGATACTATGATATTCAATGCTAAATGATTATTCAAAATTGCTTCAAGATTAAAACTCACGGATGCATAAGTTTTCATAAATGATAAGCTTGAAAAATCACTTTGAAGACTAATTCTCTCTCAACTCAAACTCCTGATTTTATAGACTTTAAGAGGATAATATGATGTGGCCTGGATCAACAATCATGATCAGATCTGCAGATTTGGATGACTGTGAGCAAAGGTGAAGGTTGATAGAAAGGGGGAAGGAGAAGACAAGTGCCACTCATCTCACCTTGACTGGGTTGTTGACTGAGGGAATCTAGGGATGGTTGGAAAAGATTTAGGCATGAGAGGACAAGTGGACTCAAGTCCTTCCTAATATGTAGGGATGTTTGAGGGAATATAGAAAATTTTTTAATAAATATGTGTACGTACATAGTATTTCATTAAATTTGGAGGTTGGAGATAAATGATGAATTAATATTTAAGAAATATTAATATCTTTAGCCACATGATTGATGAGTTGGCAAAGGGAAGATGAAGTGGAGAGAGAAGGCAAGTTGGAAAAAGGGATTAAACAATTAAGAACTATTTAATATTTGAGACTATAAGATAGAAGAATAATCATTAAATATTAGATATTCGAATGATTGGAGAAAATAATTAAATATTAGATATTTAATTAATTAGAGGAATATGATAGATGAATTAATTAAGAAAATATTTCAATTAAATTAATTAATAGAAAGACATGAAATGAATTAAATAAATTAATCTTTTCAAATTAACTATTTAATAGAAGAATAAACATTAAATAAATATAAAATATTTATTTAATCGCTCATAGCCATTTTTATGTGTATACACTACTCATGACAAGGAGCCCACAATGATGTTTACTACTAGTTTCATAGGGTGAGGAGAAACATGATATGGTTAATCAAGTGCTAAGGCATTACCTCTTCACCAAGAAAAAGTGCAAGATTAGTTGTAAGAGCTATGCGAGCTTGATCATATTGGTCTTCAACAAATGTTTAAGAAGATTTACAATTTCCAAGAGAATGAGAATAACAATTATGAAAAACATAATGCTTATCACCTCTCTTATTCTTATAAGTATATTTTATGGAAGGAAAAACAACATTCCTACCATACTTCACTCTTCAAAATATTCTTGTAGCTAACTTCTCTTGATTGTTAATAGGGGTTGGTTTCATCTATTGAGATGTATGACAAGGTGTGGTAATAGATGAATATGGATTGTTTTCTATTATTTGGATAGTTCCATTATCAATGAGTCCTTGTATTCCATTTTAAAAATCAGGATCGCCATTTGCATTATGATCATTACTTTGATGATATGAGCAAAAAAGATTATTTGCGGAAGAAGCACCTTTAGATGGATGATAGAGTTTATGTATAGAAAAATAATCCTTGAGCTTTTTAACTTTAATGAGATCATCCATATGTGAATGATGAGTATGTCCTAGACCTTTCACACTAGCTTGTGAAGGAGGGTTTATAGGGATTTTGATTCCTTGTTTATATTTTCGAAGTTCTTTTCCATTATAACCTTGTTTTGATATTATATTATAACCACTCCTATAATAACTTTTCAATTGTGAAGAAGGACCATTATATCTTTAAAATTTGTAGTTTATGGACATAAAGAAGGGTCAAAAGGAGAAGTAGATGAATAAATAATATACTTTGTAGGGAGATTCTCTTTTCTATCATCATTCATATCATCTTTGATAGGTTGGGAAGGAATATCCTTATCATCTAAGGCTTCATCTTTGCTTAATGTTATGTGAGGGGATAGATCATGAATAAAATACATAAAATTATCTTCTCTACTCTAACGTCGTAAAATTGCAATGACCCTTGCAATTTTTGACTATATTTGGATCTTCACCTTAGTGTTTGCACCCCTTGTCCTGATCAAAGACCTTAATATGCTCATGTGCGTCAAAAACACATTGTAATTCAACCTTGTGCTATGCCCACACCTTGATCCTGCCCCAAAATAGGGAAAGACCAGGGCATGGCACCCTGATCCTCATTGGGACCAGGGCATGGTGCCCTGGGATCCCCTATCTGGGACCTCCCTTGATCCTCTCCCCTTGGATCTAATTCAGTTAATTAAACCCACTGGCAAGTATATAAGAGAGATTTACCCTCTCATTTGACATCCAAGAAATCTAACGCATACACACAAGAGGTCATCAAGCATTCAAGAGAAATTGAGCATTTTCAGTCTTCCTTGAAGATTTGGAACAACAATAGAGACAAGGTTTCAAGAATTGAAGAGGAGATCAACATTCTAATTCATGAAACCCTAATTCCATGTGGAGACAAACAAAACTTCATAAGGAAGTATAAGAATTTCAATTTCATTCAATTCGACATCCCCTCAAAGAGGAGGATTTCTACTTTCAATCCTTTCATTTACATTTTTTCAACCACTTGGTTAATTACAAAACTGGGGTTTGATCTAAAGATAGACCCCTATTCCAAACACATTTCCCCTTCTTTCTGTGTGCAGGAAATAGGTGTGC
>NW_026730867.1:0-4043 GCF_030272615.1 Cryptomeria japonica | reverse complement strand
CCTTTGGCAAAAAGATAGTTAAGGGAGAGAAACTAAAAGATGTGTATTTTTAAATTGTAATTTTTTGTTGAGTATTTTTTTTTTTTATATAAAGTTTTTAAAATTTGGATATGTATATCAAAAGTTATTCACAAAATGGTGCACCTATGTCAGTGAGAAACTATGGAGACACTAGTAAAAGAAATTCAAACAATAATATGTTATTGTTGTTCAAATTGAAAAAAAATTAAATGGTTAGAAAGCTCAAAAGATGGGTGAAAATATGGTGGCAATTTAAAAATACCCACTTTAGGAAGTGTAACCTGATGATGACGAAGTCGATAAACCAAGTTGATAAAATAAAACATGTCAAAAATGAGAGAAATGGAGGGAAATCAAACTTCCAATCATAGCTTTGTCATCCAGGTCTATTTCCAAGCTAAAAAGTCAAAAGCGCGTACGGGGTACTTATGGTTTTAAAAGCGCGTACGGGGGTATTTATAGTGTAAAAAGCACGTACACGCTTGTTTCCCTTTAAATAGTGCGTATGCGCTATCTTTACTATAAACAGTGCATACACGCTATTGTATAATATGATATTCTATGTATAATATGTGTATATTCATATAATATATGTAATATATAATATGTGTATAATATGACATTGTATATATAATATGTTTATATACATATAATATATTAAACATATATATACACATGTAAGTGTATCGTCTCCTCCCTCTGAAATGCATACAAGGTCTCTCTCTCTCTCTCTCTCTACATACACCATCCCTCTTTCTCTTCTTCTCTCCCTCCATACCCCACTGCAACTGTGTCTGCACTTCTATAGAAGGTAAGTGAATTTAATTCTTATCTGCAACTTCCTCTTTGATTTTTATCATGTATTCTCTCCCTCCCTCTACCTCTCCCTTCCCCCCATGTTCTCTCCCTCTCTCCCTCTCTCCTCCCTCTCCTCTCTCCTCTCCCTCTCTCTCCCTCTCTCCCTCTCTATCCCCTCTCCCCTCTCCCCTCCCTCTCTCTCCTCTCCCACCCCCCTCTCTCTCTCTCTCACTCTCTCTCCTCTCTCTCTCTCTCTCATCTCTCTCTCCTCTCTCTCTCTCTCTCTCTCTCCTCTCTTCTTCTCTCTCTCTCTCCCTTTCTACCTCCCTCCCCTCCTTCCCCCCCCTCTTGTCTCCCTCTCTCCCTCCCTCTACCTCTCCCTTCCCCCCATGTTCTCATCCCTCTCCCTCTCTCCCTCCCTCCACCTCTCCCTTCCCCCCATGTTCTCTCCCTCTCCCCTCTCCTCTCCCTCTCTCCCTCTCTCTCCTTCTCTCTCTCTCCTTCTCCTTCCCCTCTCCCCTCTCCTCTCCCTCTCTCTCTCCCTCTCTCCCTCTCTCCCTCTCTCTCTCTTCCTCTCCCCACCTCTCTCCTCTCTCTCTCTCTCTCTCTCTCTCTCTCTCTCTCTCTCTCTCTCTCTCTCTCCCTCTCTTCTCCCTCTCTCCCTCTCTATCCCTCTCCCCCTCTCCCCTCCCTCTCTCTCCCCTCTCCCACCCCCCCGCTCTCTCTCTCTCTCTCTCTCTCTCTCTCCTCTCTCTCCTCTCTCTCTCTCTCTCTCTCTCTCTCTCTCTCTCTCTCCCTTTCTACCTTCCCCTCCCCCCTCTTGTCTCCCTCTCTCCCTCCCTCTACCTCTCTCCCTTCCCCCCATGTTCTCTCCCTCTTCCTCTCTCCCTCCCTCTACCTCTCCTTCCCCCCATGTTCTCTCCCTCTCCCCTCTCCTCTCCCTCTCTCCCTCTCTCTCCTTCTCTCTCTCTCCTCTCCTTCCCTCTCCCCTCTCCTCCTCCCTCCTCTCTCTCCCTCTCTCCCTCTCTCCCTCTCTCTCTCTTCCTCTCCCACCCCCCTCTTCTCTCTCTCTCTCTCTCTCCTCTCTCTCCTCTCTCTCTCTCTCTCTCTCCCTCCCCTCTCCCTCTCCCTCCTTCCATCTCTCCCTCTCTCTACCTCCCTCTCTACCTTCCAATCTCCCTCTCCTCTCTCTCTCCTCTCCCTCCACCCTCCCCCTCCCTCTCTCTCTCCCTCTCTCTCTCTCCCTCTCTCTCTTTCCCTCTCCCTCCCCTCCCCTCTCTCTCTCTCTCTCTCACTCTCTCTCTCTCTCTCTCTCTCATCCCTCTCTCTCTCTCTCTCTCTCTCCCCTCCCTCTCTCCCTCTCTGTCTCTCTCCCCCTCCCCTCCTTCCCCTCTCTCCCTCTCTACCTTCCCTCCCCACTCTTCTCTCCCTCCTCTCCCTTCCCCCCATGTTCCCTCCCTCCCTCCTCTCTTGATCCTTCAAGCCCTTTTTCGCTATTATCTTATTATATAATAGTATTTATATTCAACACCAACACCTTCAATTTTATTTACTTATTTTCTTTATGGAAAGTCGTAGAAGTTTCATAGTGCCCAAATGTTTGACATACTAAAAAGACAGTTTTCTTTGAAAGACTTCTTATTGTTTTATTTTTTGATTAATCTCATGTCTTCTTTAATTTTCTCGCTTGTCTTGATGACTGAAATGTAATCGATATAGTCCATTCCCATGCTAACCTAATAATCAAAACATTCCTTTAAGATTTATACCTCCACCATTACACCTCCTTTAAATACAAATACTAGTATTAATTTATAAATAAAATAAATCTTTATTTTTTTAAAGGTTATGCAAAAGAAAGGAACTAGTTATCACCTAGAGAATAGCTTGGTTCTATATGTAAACTTATCTTTCCATCATCTTCCCTCGATGTCTTCTTTTCACCTAATCAATACCATTGTCGTTCATTTTGTAATCACAAATTTGACATTCTTTAATCTATATTCATATTCGATTGGGAAATTTTGAATTAGTTCTAGGTTAAATTCATGTGTTTAAATAGTTATACCAATTTAGTCACATCATTGTATTAAATGGTATAGATTTGTGACAAAATTTACTCGGCATTTATTACCATCTAGTCTGTAGAATTACCTAATCTTGAAATGGACTAATTCAATTACAATAATGAATTACAAATTGACGGATTCGACCCATTTTGTTGAGCCCTTTGTCGAATGCTTTAAATTCGAGTCACATATATCTTGAGTTCATCCAACTATTTTGGAACTATATATTGAGCATCCGAGTTAATTAGCGACATTACTAAATTGTTAATTTATCTCTCGTCGACATCCCGAACACCATTCTTATCTGTAATAGATAAAGGCAAATTCTTCACAACTTACAAGTGAACGGTGAATATTTCCGTCTGAGAGGAGGAAACTACAAATACGATTTACTCGCTGTGAATGTAAGAAGAACAGAAGAATATCCTGTGGAGAGTAAAATAAACTCTTATGCGGTCCACCAGACTATGATGTGAAAACAGGTATTGGAAAAGAAGTAATCTGATTCCAAACGCAATGTAGAGAACCGGTAGAAAGACGTACCCTCGAATTGGCCCATGAGTTTGACATATAGGGCACGTCACTACACTAGTACCAGATGAGAGATAAATCACATCTATGTCACTCTTTTGTCAATCTAATCATACCCATCTGATTAAAAAATATAGTCTCTTGTATGTAGAAAATAGGTAGAAGATGGACACATCAATTGGCCCATTAATTTGACTTCTTAAATGGAAGTCACTTTACGACTAGTACCAGATGATGAACCCATCTGATTAAAAAATATAGTCTCTTGTATTTAGAAAATAGGTAGAAGATGGACACATCAATTGGCCCATTAATTTGACTTTAGAAATGGAAGTCACTTTACGACTAGTACCAGATGATGAACCAAGAACATCAAAAGACAGCCACCTACATCTTGTGTTAGCAACAGGTTAGTCAATCGCAGCCGTTAATTGCAAAATCGACGATGTAAAATGCGTGACTAACACGTGTGTTAGTCAATCCATACTGCCGTTTTGAATCCAGAATAGACGTGTCCTACCTTGTGGAGTCTGAACATCACACAAATGATGCTATACGACTTCAGAGGGTCTATCTCGATCGTACAAACTTCAAAGATAGTAACGATGTAACTTCTAAAATCGT
>NW_026730866.1:0-4077 GCF_030272615.1 Cryptomeria japonica | reverse complement strand
GTCCGTCATTACCTCCTAATGCAAAGAGGTTTCCCATACATTGGTGTACCAATGTGCAGATGAAGAATCTTTTTTGGTAGAGGTGGTGGATGGTCTTTGACAATCCACCTTGTAATATTTATGAGGTGCCATTATATTTTTTGAGAAAAATATATTGTGAGTTTGTGCTCAATGTGCGCCCAAATTATTTTGACATGAGAGAGTTTCATGGTAGAGGTGGTGGCTCTGCCCAAGATAGACTGGAGCCTGTAGGCAATTAGCCGCGGAGAGTTGCTGCCCCCTAGCACCCAAACCCAAGGTGCATCAAGCTATCCCATTAGAGCTGAAAGAGTCGATGGAGCTACAAACTCTTTAGGCGGCCACAACATTGACTGGTGCCATCATCCAGCATGGGACATCATTAGCACACCCTATTGTATTGGATGATGAGCCGTTAGAGGGTGACAAAGAGCCCATTGAGCATATGAGTGCATATGTGTGTTAGTTGCTTAGGGATATGCTTGGGGATAAAGGCAAACGAGAAAAAAAGAGTTTTAGTTCGAGGAGATCAAAGGGCCACCTTTATTTCTTATTGATTACGTTTCAGTTTCCCAGGCGGGGGCATTAGAGGCGTAAGAAAAGGCAAAGCGCATAGGCTAAGCATTTCTAAATAGTGTAGTGCGTGCCTTGTAGTTGCCTCTAACCTCAATTGGTTGTGTAGTATGGGTGCCTAAGCCCCATGTGCTTTCTAACTGATTTTTATCTGGGCAAAGTGCTGGCTATGAATCTAGATCTCCAAATGAAATTAGCTCTGCCCTCGCTACTCGGTAAACTTTATCTCTTAGGTTGGTTGTTAAACCCTTTTTTACATATGATGCCTATGCTCCCTTTGCCTATGCTACTGGTCAAATTTGACCCTAGGATAAGGTACGTTAAGTGACTCGACTTTTGGGGGGTATATATATTGCTCAAGGCTGTTTCATTATCATTCTCTGGGACTGGGAAGCCTGATGAATGGGTCGCTTGAAGTTCTTGCCATTGCAAAGTGAAAATCTCTTACTACAGTACCTCCTCTACTTTTTAGGTTTATTTCTATTCTCTGTTGAGTAATGTTTCTAACTTTGGTTTCTACCCAACTTTCTCTCTCTTCTGACAAGGCACGCACGGGGGTTGGTTCAAACAGGGGGATAGATGATGTAGTCAGTGCAGATGGATACTCATATAATCTATGCATGATTTGTAGTTGTAGATGTTAGGCTCACACGGTTGAGGATGTTGCGCTGACAGATGAGTTGATGGACATGGTGTTTGCCCATGAGCCACAGACACAGGTGTGTTGATTTGAATTCATAACATTTTATTTATCAGTCACTTTAATTTTGTAATTACATAAATGAATTTTCATTTATACATCAATTTAAATTGAGACAAATAATATGCATTTTAGGATGTAGTAGCGGTATCCCATACACCTCCCCCAGTTACCACAGCTACAACTTCGATGCCTGAGGTATAAATTTTGTAACCTGTTAAAATAGAATAGTACACTTTGAATTCAAAAAAATACAAGATATACTAACTATCTTTAATGCTTGGTCCAATTTTTGGTTTGTAGGTGTTGACAGGTGACAAAATGTCCCAGATTGATGACATCATGTTGTCGGCGATCAATTTTGGCCTACAAGGCTATATGGTATCATATTTTGTACAACTCTTTCTATGTATTGTTTTGATGGAATATGCAAGTCATTTCATTTTAGATTTTTAAAATTATGTTTAATTTATTATCTGTACTAATATCTCATGTTAATTTTTTGTTTTTAGGGCACCCCCTTCGTGTCTAGGGCTCGTCCAAAGAAAAAGAATATCTCGAAGATGCCAAAACGTGTGAAGAAGGTAATTCAACACATTTTTAGTTGTACAATTTTTTGAAAATGTTGAAATCAAGTATTAGTTGGGGTTTGTAGATTGATTAGTGTTTTTTGACTATTTTACATGTACAGTGGCCATTGAGCTTTGTGGATATGTTGAATGCACCTGATTCGCCCGCGAATCAAGAGAGGGCGGAGGTATGTATCTCTACTTTATTTTCTTGATTTCATGATTATATGCACGCGTACATGTGAACTTGTGATATATTATAATCTTATATTTTTTTCATACAACAAATATCCATACCTATTTCATCAATGGCGAACCCTCCTCCTTGCATTGGAGAAGCATATCAGGATCCGGTAAACTTTTGTTTGATATGTAAATTAATTGTTTTCAACCTTCAATACTTATCATTTATTAATTGTATTTAATCTTTGTACATTTTTTGTATAGGTAATAGCGACCATTTCTACATCGATGGTGAGCCATCCTCAGTCCATTGGAGAAGCATCTAAGGCATAGGTATGGCATTGTTCTCTATATTATAGCTTTTAAGTATTTTTGATATATTTATGTTAGTACATTGTAATAATTGTACATTTTAATCTACAATAGACTTGTTCGTGGTACGACCATAATGTGGATCCATTTAAGTATGTCTTCAAGAAAACTCCTAAGAGTGACAAGGAGAGGAGAGCAAAGACATTAGCTCCTGGATCAGCCAATGAGGTAATCTACATTTCAATTGCAAAGAATTAAAGTTAAATGCATAGTTATGATGTCAATTGGGAACTATTTTTCTACAAAATAATTCTAACTTGGCTTTTGAATTGTGGTTTTGCAGCCATCTACAGAGCCACATACTGCGCCGAAGAGGCTTGATTATGATGATCCACCAAAAGTTTAGGATCATATATTGTTAGTTTTGGTCATAGAATGACCAATACATGTAGATATATTCTACATTTTTATTGTATATCGATTTGGACATGGCATATGCCACATTTTTGTAATACTTGTATTGATTTTGGCAGACATGCCTTTTTATATATATATATAAAATATCGATATGCGATCCAATAAATGTGTAATGAGTTCATTATTTTGTATTCGTTGTATTTTGTGGTTGTCCTTTTATAAATTTAAATGAATATTGTATATGTAATCAACAATATGAATATAAACAACAAAAATATATGATTATAAAAGCATTGCAATCATGGAATATGATTTGATAAAATTTCTAAATGTTGAATTAACCGTACAAAACTCCTTGTATTCAGTTCATTAATGTGTATTCGTTGTATTTGGTGGCTGCCCTTTTATAAATTTAAAGAATATTTGCATATGTAATTAACAATATGAATATAAACAACAAAAATCGACAATATGAATTTAAACAACAATGTGTTTGGTGCGAGAGCACCCTCACGCTCGCAATGGTCAAATTTTATTCCTCGTGTGCACAAACCAACATCACGAGCACGACCAGGTGGCATGTTTACGCTAGGCAATTGGGCGTCCGAGTTGCATTAGGTTCAAACAGTAAATTATCAAATGTTTCTTCTTCAATTGCATTAGGTGCATTATATTCGTTTGGTAAATCGAATTGAGATGTTGAGGTTGACATACCTTCTTCTCCTATTGTTCTTATGTCACACAATTTCTTCATACACTGCCTTTGTCTTTCCTTTTGAGCCTCTCATTGTTCCATCATTCCTCGCTTGTTCTTTCCCATGGCTGAGATCGATTGACCTAAATAGAATCATATTACATATATATGTAAAGAAAAGTTAAGAAAATAAATAAATAACCATAAGTATGCATCTTATCACTATTTTTTGGAATCAAACTATTAAACAATCACAATTTAATCATTTGAAACCATGCAAAAACAAAAAACTAATAAAAACAACAATTCAATCATTTGAAATCATGCAAAAAACAAAAAATTTCACTTACTTTATGTATACAACAGTGATAGAAGTGCAGACATAGTTCCAGTGGGGCCTCAATGACCTTAAAAACTTCTTTTGAGGCCGTTGAGGCTCTTGGGAAACTAAAACTATGTCTATAAACCATGTATGAGCTACATTGATAACCGTGTAGCTGCTGCTAGGACATAAAATGTTGGCAAGCCCAACAGTATTCTTGGCTTATGAGTAATAAGTACCGCGTACGCTCTTATGAGTAAAAGTACTGCGTACGCGCTAATAAGCCTTA
>NW_026730865.1:0-4100 GCF_030272615.1 Cryptomeria japonica | reverse complement strand
AATTAATAAATGAAAAATTATTAATTAATTCACTAAATTCCTAATTTCCTCATTTTCTAATTTCCTAATTCCTATTTTCCAATTTTCTAATTTTCCTAATTTCTAATTCAATTTCCTCCTATTTTTCTCCTAATTTCATGGGAATGACATTTCAATTTGTCATAATTTGTCATAATTGACAATCAATAAATTTTGACATAGAAATTGGTGAACCCAGCATGAACTAACCATCTAATCATGCTTTTGAGTGCTTTTGAGTTGATGTGCAGGTTAAAAACCCAAGAAATAGGGTAATGCAGGGTTTTCTGAGAACTTTTGTGCCTGTGTCAAGCATTCTACGCCTGTGTTAAGCATTATGTGCCTATGTCAAGGACAATCTATGCCTGTGTCAAGCATTTTGTGCCTGTGTCAAGACTTCTACGCCTATGTAGGGCCAGAAACAGAGGTAACAAGCAATGTTTTTCACTTCCAAATTGTTTTCTTTTGCATTCTGTTTCTACTTTTTTTTTTGGTTTTTTGGTACTGATTCTCTGTGCAGCACCTTGGCATATGCATGACAAAGACAACAAATGAAACTACTAACATGTTTTGTGTAGGTTCGATAGTCAAAGACTAAACATATCAAACTTCTGACTTGGGTTTTGCAGGTTGCCTTGGACTACAACCAAACTTTGTGTTTGTAATTAATATTTAGGCACCTAGTATGATTTCTAAATAGGATGGAATGAATATATGTTTGCTTTGATTGTTGAGTTTGACATTGGAGTAGGAGAGTATGCTCTCATCCTTCTTAGGGTGATCAGAAATCCAGACCTTCGATACCATGCTCATGTTTTTGATTATGTGTCAGCTTTAGAGGGCCTGCCTTCCCGACCATTTGTTTTTGCAAGCAAGTGATAATCGTGAGAAGGGAACGACCCAAAGTGAGTACGACTAGAATACATTAGCATTCTAACTCACTATAAACAAATACCTGATGGGCAAAAGCTTTGGAGGAAGGGTTACGTGGGAATTGCAGTTACTTGGAAGTGATGACCCTTGAACTCTTTCTCATATCAACATCTAAGTAGGACCTCAAGGTCTAAATCATGCTTGCGTGACTACATTTGTTTGGTATCTTGGTGGGCTTAATGTCTCAATCACACTTGCATGACACCAAGGAGTAATGCTTAACAGAAATCCTTACTAATCACCTTGTATTTAGAGGCCAAAAATCCTTCTAGTTGCTTGAGAAGGACGAGTTCAGATACTTGGAAGAGATACTAAGTTTTTCATGGGGAGATTTCCATGGGGACTGATGCTTGGCTTCCTTGAGAAGTGAGTGTCGTGGAGGGGAGCCCGTGGGGTCAAGCATCTATGTATTCTCCTTGAATCTCATAACGAGTCTACCTCTCAAGTACCTAATGTCCTTGCCTACCATAAGAAATGTGTGAATGAGCATGATTGTCTTGAGTCTAAGTTAAAATATCTTGTCTTCTTTGCTTGTCAAAAGTTGAGTTGCATCTCATTTCAAAAACAAGACAAATTGATTCAAAACAAGGTTAAACACAAGAACATTTCATTCAACAAAGTTCAAAACATCTTCAAACATGGTTGTCAAATATTTTTCAAAATCTTGTCTCAACATTCATGTCACTTAGATTTAGGTTCATCCTAGGTTTGCATTTTGCAAAGTCATTGTCAAGTACCAAGGTTAGGTTTCAGCTAGGTCATACTCCTTTGCATATCAATAAGGGTCATCCATTTGCATGTGTCCTCTTGCATTAGAGTAATACCATTGTCATACATTCATATTTGCATACCCTATGTCTCTTCATTAAGTTTAGGTCATTATCATATCATATTAGGGTTATTTGCATAGTAATTGTCCCTTAGCATATAGTGTCAAAACTAGGTTTTGTCATACTTGAGTAATCCAAATCTTTGATAAACCCTAAGTCATTGTTAGGAGGTCTAGACCTTATCAAACCTTTTCTCTTTTTGTCATTATTGTCATTTGGTCAAACCTAGCTTAGTATCCAAGCATATAGGGGAGACTTTGTCATTTTGTCCTTTTGTCACTTGGTCCTTTTGTCCTTTGAGATCTAGACATCATTTCAATTTTCTAAGGGTCTCTTTTAGATTTGCATTCCAAAAAGTTTGTCAAAATCTTGAAAAACAACCAAAAACATAGGTTGCATTCTTGCCATAGATTGCATTCTTATTTATTTAGTTTGCATTTAGTTGCATATCATATATTGTCCTTGAAAATTTTCAAAAATATTGCATTTGCATAAGTGACATGCCTGTTGAAATGAGATCAAAATCTAAAAAGATAGGTGAACCAACGTATCAACTCATTGACAACATATCAAATTCACAGTTTCAAACTAGTCAAATAGTACAAATTGAAGGTTTATCAAACACATCACTACCACCATATGGAATGGTTCAACTTGGACCACCTCCATTATATGAACCAATGTTTGTACCTATGAAACTAGGACATGGGAGTGTTCCACCAACACCAAGAGCAAATGCACCTTTCAATTGGAATCAACCAAACCTGCAACATGAAATTCAAACATTACATGAGGAACAAACTCTTTCACAAGGATTTGGTTCAGATCAAGGCATTCAACAAGAAATGAATTCAAATGTCCAACTAGATTCTTCATCAGATTCCAATGCTTCTAATGATGTTGATATGTTCCTTCAAGATCCAAAGTTGACAAAAAAGATGGATAAATTCTTGAACAAGGTCTTTAAAATGTTCCCACAAAAATATCTTAACATGATGAGTAATGTGACCTCCTCAAGTGAGCAAATCAATGTGTAAAAACAACAAGGTGGTGAGCTGTTAAGTTTCTCTCCACATCCAAATGAAGAAAATATGCAACAAGAAACTCAACCTACCTTGATGAGTAAACGTGCTTCAAAGGCATTGACAGTGACTATTCCTTAAAAGTCACCATTTGAGACAATAAATAATCCATTATTCAACACAACACCTATAATACAAGCTCAAATGAAGACCACACAAATATTGCCAACTATCCCTCAACAAGAAGTGGTTCCTTACATGCATACAATTGGATCAAAATCTAAGATGCAAGAAAGCTTCATGACTAGGATGCCTGATATCACCAATGTCCAAAACAATTCCACGATGCAACAAAGTTCTTATGTCCCGTTAAGCTCAATATATTTGCCAAACACTATTGCGATAGATCCTTCAATACTAGCGACACAAAGAGCTACAAATAGTGGTTTGCACAAACAACATTTGTTGCAACAATTGAGTAATACACAAAAGGTACAATTGAATGTGCAAACAAGCAATGTACAACAACAACAATATCACATTTGACAACAAGTTGTAGCACCTTCTACCTCATTACAAGTTAATGCAAACTTGGAACCATCACAATGGATTGGACAAACAACACAACAAGTTAATGCAGGTGCCATACCCCATCTTAAGGAGAAACAACAAAAACCACCTAAACAAAGTTTTTTGCAAATGATGGGATATACACCGTGACAACAATTGGCACAAAGTCAACAAATTTTGATTCGTCAGCATCAACAACAACATGTGCCTCAATATGTGCCAAGACAAACAAGCTATCATACTTCACAACCGCAATTGTTACCTGTGCAATATCAACAACACCCTCAATTGCAATATCAACCTAGGCTACAAGAAGCACAGCAACAAGGTCAATATCAAAGCATGGCACAACTACACCAACCAGAGATGTACCAAGAACATTATATGCCGAAGACACCAAAAATGGCCATTTCAGAGCATCAATAACCGATCGAAAACATGATATATCGACAAAGAGTACCCATCAAGATTAATGATCGACCTCCAAAATTTGATACAATTGCACAACAGCTTGAGAAGTTGCAAAGACAAGTTGATGCATTAGAAACTAAAGGAACGAAGAAGTTGTATATAGATCAGGATTTATGTCCTAATCCATTTGACAAGAGCTTATACATGCCTCCATTCCCTAAACATTTTGAGGCACCCAATTTTGAGAAATATAAAGGGAATGGCAATCCAAAAGATCACATTCAAGCATTTTTCATGGCATGTACTGAAGTGAGTT
>NW_026730864.1:0-4192 GCF_030272615.1 Cryptomeria japonica | reverse complement strand
TCTCTCCTCCTCTCCCCTCTCCTCTCCCTCTCTCTCCCTCTCCCCTCTCATCTCCCTCTCCCCTCTCCTCTCCATCTCTCTCCCTCTCCCACCCCCCCTCTTCTCTCTCTCCCCTCTCCACCCCCCCTCTTCTTCTCTCTCTCTCCCTCTCCCTCTCCTCTCCATCTCTCCCTCTCCCCTCTCCTCTCCCTCTCTCTCCCTTCCCCCCTCTTCTCTCCCTCTCTCCCTCTCCCTTCCTCCATGCCCCTTCCATAACTTTTTTAAGGCTTAGTAGCATGTACGCAGTACTTATTACTCATAAGTAGTGCTATTCCCATTATTTGATACCCTAGGATAACATTTTTAGGCTTAGTAGCCCATACGCGCTACTTATTAGCCGAGAATACCGTTGGGCTTGCCAACATTTTATGGCCTAGTAGCGCGTACGCAGTTTAGAGACATAGTTTTAGTTGCCCAAGAGCCTCAACGGCCTCAAAAGAAGTTTTTGAGGTCGTTGAAGGCCCCACTTGAACTGTGTCTACACTTCTATCACTGTTGTATACATAAAAGTAAGTGAATTTTTTGTTTTTTGCATGATTTCAAATGATTGAATTGTTGTTTTTATTAGTTTTTTGTTTTTACATGGTTTCAAATGATTAAATTGTGATTGTTTAATAGTTTGATTCCAAAAAATAGTGATAAGATGCATACTTATGGTTATTTATTTATTTTTGAACTTTTCTTTACATATATATGTAATATGATTCTATTTAGGTCAACTGATCTCAACCATGGGAAAGAACAAGCGAGGAACGATGGAACAATGAGAGGCTCAAAAGGAAAGACAAAGGCAGCGTATGAAGAAATTGCGTCACATAAGAACAATGGGAGAAGAAGGTATGTCAACCTCAACATCTCAATTCGATTTACCAAACAAATATAATGCACCTAATGCAATTGAAGAAGAAACATTTGATAATTTACCATTTGAACCTAATGCAATTGAAGAAGAAACATTTGATAATTTACCATTTGAAACTAATCCAATTGAAGAAGATACCGCATTGAATAATCAATTAAATGATGAACATATTACACCTTCTCTACTTGATGAATTGAATGTACATAATGCACCGATGTTAACACCTCCTCTAGAATCATTCATAGGAAACCAAAGTATCTAATTGACATTGATGAGAATATATTGAAGTCAATGCCCAATAAAATGAATGAACGAACTTGTAGGAGAATGGTTGAAATAATATGGCAAAACTATTTTAAAAACTTAAATCAAACCGCAAGATGTCAATTAATTGTTCAAATGATTAAAATTTTGAATTTTAGAGAGACAATGAAAATTCTAGGCCTAAGATCATCTGAAAGTAATAGTGAAAGAACTATTGTCAGAAATCTATTTGATGCATATCAATCTATTGGTTCAAAATCACGTAGTAAAGATGCTAATGCTACTCGACGTGTCATTACATCAACCATAATGAGCAAGAAAATAAAAAAGGATCGTTTGATAAGCAAAACAAGTAAGTCATTGAACGTTAGTAGAACAACATTAAGTAAAGCATTAAAGAGGCGAGAACAAATACAGGAACCTAACAATAATTCTCTTTGGGCATTCTCAGGTAGACTACCACGCAAAGACAAGGTTGTTCTAGATGCACTAAAAACATTAATTGAAAATTTTTGGCATGACAACACAAGAGTATCGCCCAACCAAAGAGATGTTGTTAGAAGGCGAATTGGGTCTAAAAATCATGAGCCATATGCGAAACACTAATTGGATATGACTCAAACTAAATTTTATGAAAGATTCCTTCAAAAGTTTCCTCAAATAAAAATTTCTCAAAGATTTTTTGAAATGGCAAAACCTTTTTATATTAAGATTAATCATGTACGCACCACATGTTGTTGTAGGATGCATATTGAATTTTCCATGCATTATGATATTTTTCGTCATATTTGTTCTACTTTGCACACTAATGATGTTTTGTAGGAATGTAATATACAAGCACCTCCTAAGTCGGCAAGAAAACTTATTTCAAGTGTGTTATGTAATAGACATGATGGTTGCATTTATTATAAGATGCCTTGTTTGGAAGGTTCTTGTGCTATATGTGGTGGTTTGCAGCGTTTACCAAGATGCATACATTTAGAGAGCACACATGAAATTGGTACGAAACTAGTTTCTTTTGGAAAATACAAGACAGTCACATATGGAGTTAAAGATGGAAAAGATTTGAAGAGATGTGAGCTAGTGAAAAATGATATATGTGTAGCTCAATTTATGAAAATGTTTCAAGAGAAACTAGTTTATGAGTACATAATGCATACACATAGAGCTCGATGGTTAGATGAGAAATTCAAGTTGTGTAAGGACACATTTCCTCTTGGCACCATTGACTCTATCATTGATTTCACTGAAAATTATACACTACAACCTCAAAGTGAAGTGCAATCCATGTATTATCACTCTACACAAGTTTCTATTTTTGTACACATAGCATTCATGCATGCAGATGATAGCATAGAGGAGGATAGAAAGGTTGTAAGAGAGTATCACTTCTACATAAGTGATGATCGTACTCATTCATCGGAGTTTGTACAAGGATGCTTTAAAGTTTTTTATGATAGTTTAAGGGAAAGGAACATACGATACAACCGACACTTAATATGGTCAGATAATTGCACCACACAATTCAAGAATGCAAGGATGTTTTATTGGCTGACAAGGATGCATGTGACAAGCGGTGTACAACATTTTTGGAATTTCACTGAGGTTGGACATGGTAAGGGAGAGCACGATGGTGCAAAAGCATGTGTGAAAAGAGCCCTAACCAAGGAAGAATTGAAGTATGAAGGTGGTGCTGAGTTGGTAGATGCAGAAATAATTGTGCGATGGTGTAAGTCTACAATGGGTCCAGGTAATCCAGGTACGTCATTGGTTCATAGATATTTTTGGTTGATTATTGAATCTAACATTGAAAACTATCTAGATTGTTGTACAGTTGCAGGATCGAGTGACATGCACTCATTTATGAGTTCAAATTCAAGTTCACTGGTAATTTATACGAGATAGATGGTATGTTTTGCTCTTCATGCATGTATTGTTTGTGGGAAGAATTTGAATCAAAAGAGTGGGTTGACAAATGGTCTTGTAGACCGTTGGTTCCCATTGATTCATATCAAATTCCCAAAGCACTACAATTGAGCCAGATGGAGACATCAATGGATTTTGACCATGTATCTGACCTATTGGATTCAGGTGATTTTTTGAGTTAATTTTTTTGTTAGTATTCTTTTTGGTTAATTTTGTTGTACATCATACTTTATTTTTGGTATTAATTAACACTTTATAAAATGCAGGTCATGTGTATGCAGTTGTTGCAGAAGAGAACGATGAAGAAGGAACAGATTACTATTTGTGTCGTTGTGTTGAGCCTAAAAGAAAATTGACAACCACAATCATTGACAGAGAGGGTATTGAGTACCCAATAGGGTCTGTTGTCGTGACAGGAACATGGCTTCGGAGATACCCTATCAAGAATTCTGATGTTTGGTTGTTCGAGGACTTTGAAACACACAGACATATTCTTCATTTCTCTAACCTTGTTGTTGCAACAAATATTCAGTTGATGAAGTATCGTGGTAGACCTCATAACAAGATTTTATGGAAAGTTCGTGAATCTGACCACGAGGCAATACTTGACACAATACGGGTTAGAGTCGATCTTGAAGGCTCACTTGATTGATTCTATGGTTCAAAGTAGAATGATTTTGAGAATTTTGTATAAATCGTCGACAAATTGTTCTATATTCGTTTTTTGTATATATAAATGCCCATGAGCTGATTTTTACATTTTTAGGGGCATAATTTTGTATATTTAAGTGGTAATGAGCTGATTTGTACATATGTACATGCCAAATTTTGTATATTAAAATGGCGATGAGCTGAATCGCACATATTGTAATGCCAAATTTTGTATAAAATCCCATGAGATGATTTGTATATTAAAATGGCGATGAGCTAAATTGCATATATTGTAATGCAAAATTTTGTATAAAAGCCCATGAGATTATTTGTAAGACAATTTTTTGTATAATCAAATAGCCAAGAGCTGATTTGACCATATTTAGAGGCAAATTTTTGAATAATATGTGACAATGTTTTGTGACTATTTTGTGTGTCAATGTTTTGTGA
>NW_026730863.1:0-4212 GCF_030272615.1 Cryptomeria japonica | reverse complement strand
GAAGAAAAGTCACAAGAAATCTTAGAAGAGGGATGAGTGTAATTTATTAGAGCCTTATCCCTGGAGGAAAGGATTTTATGATGAATAGGAGATAAAGATTCATAAGTGGATTTAGAAATTTGAGGGGAGTCATAAAGAGATTTGTTCATCACCAAGATTTCCTTATGAGGGGAATGAGAGTTGATAGAAGTAGAAGATGATTTAGTTGAAGTGAGATCACCATCACTACTAAATATAGCATTCACATTGAGAGATGGTCTTTTAGATGCTTTGGTGGGCTTACAAAGATTATATCCAAGTCCACATGAATATTCATGCATGTTATGTTCTAAAGGAACTTTAATTCCTTGTTCATTTGCACCACAACCATTTCCACTATAGCCACTCTTAGCCAAAATATGGAAACCACGACCATAACGATTAGCCATTTCAGAAAGAAAAGGTGGTTTTTCATAAGACAAGGAATCAAATCCTTCAGAATTAGAGGTGTGAGGAGAAGAAGTTTGAGAAGCGGTCACAAAATTATTGCTCATAGGTTCAAGTAAGACTGATTGATCTCTAGTTTCTTCCTTCTTTTTAACTTTAATCTCTCTAGGAGGAACCCTATACTCACCTACAAAGGTGGGATTAAAATCAAGAGATCCCCAATCGTCTTCTGTGAGAACCTTCTCAGGATCAAAAGCCTTTTTATGTGTAGATTCAAGTTGAGAAGAACCTTCTTCAGGAACTTCAGACTTATCCAAAGAATTTTGATTATCAGAGGGTGATGATTCATCCATAGGTGTCTTGTTTAACGAGTCATCACTAGAAGAGGAAGGCTTAGAAGAACTCCCTTTGGAAGTAGATGTTTGCAAACAAGTTTGAAAATTAGTATCACCTATCAAGGTATATGTCTTATTGTTATAAATAAATTTAACTTTTCTATGCAATGTAGAGGGGACAACCTGCATACTGTGAATCCAAGGTCTCCCTAATAACAAGTTATATGTTAGATTTCCCGACATAACATGGATAGGAGTAGGCAAAGTAATAGGTCCCACTGTGATGGGTAAGGTGATAATACCTAATGAAGACTTAGCCACATTATCAAAGCCTCGAATGGGACGACAGTCAGGCTCAATAAGGGATGTATCCACATTCATCTTGTGCAATAGATTAATGCTACACACATTAAGGCCAGAGCCATTATCTACCAGTGTTCGTCTTATAGCAGTGTCATTTATGATAACCACAATCATCAAGGGATCATATTGATGTTGAATTTCACTAGTAGGCAACTCATCTTGAGTAAACTCAATTTGAGCTTTAGGATTCATCACAGAGTTAACCAAAGACACTATATTACTAGATATATTAGGTGGAGGAACATTCAAATTTTTCAAGGCATCTTGTAACATTCCATGATGAGAGGAAGACGTTTGGATCAAATCCCAAAGGGATATCTTAGCAGGGGTAGCTTTAAGTTGTTCAATAAGATCATAGTCCTTACTAAGCATTTGTGAAATACGAGGAGCTTGAGGAAGAATAGGTTGGGAAGGAGGAAGTGAAGTTGGGATGATTGGAGGAGGAATAGGTTGCCTATTATTTCTTGTGTTATAGGTATGAGCAACCGCATGATAACTCTCTCTATTCATTTGCTTAGCATACTCATAAGGGCTCTTAGTAGAATAACCTCCTTGCACAGTAATAATAGGTTTCTTAGGAGTGCAAAAAGAATCATTAGCATAACCACCTTGAACCACTAAGATAGGCTTATTTAAAGGTTGAGAATTTTGAGAAGGACAAGCACCTTGGACAGTGAAGAGAGGTTTGTTAGGTGTTTCATTCACATGTATCAAATTTATTGAGGATGGTTTAGAGGAATGAACAAAAGTGTTGGAAGAATTGTTGATAGTCTTCTCTTGCACTAAAATCTTATCAATTTTAGGAGAGAGACAAGGGGTAGGCATTGATGTTCTAGTAGGAAAAGTAATACTAGGAAAGGTCATATCATCCTCTATCATCAAATGATCTACATGGGGAATAAACTCTCTAGGAGAAGGATCAACACTACTCTCTAAAGTCTCACTTTTGAGAGGGAGATCTTTGAAAGAGATGTTAACCATCTTGCTTTGAACTAGGGTTTCCTTATGAGTAGAACCAAGTTGAGGAGAGGGAGATGCTTTATTTTTAGAGGGAGAATGATTGAGATTCAAGGAAGGTGAGAAACTATCAAGGGAGTTTTCAATCTTGATTTCATCCCCTTTGGCTAGAGGTAGAGAATAATCTACACCTTCTTCTAATGGTTCATCCCAAATAGTGAAGTTGTTGAAAGGAATGTTTGAAGTATTGTTAATTTCGGGAGAGGAGCTAACATTGTTTATTAATTCCTCATCCTTAGGAGGGAGAGCATCAATAGATGTGTTAAACTCATCCTCTTTCCTCAAAATATGTTCAAATATGATCTTTAGGGGAGAGAGAATTAAGGAAATTGCTTATTATTTCATCTTCTTTCTCTAAGGGATGCTTATGGGAAAGACAAACCTTAGGAGAAGGGTAAGCATTTATCATTAATTCATCATCTCTAGTGGGAATTTTGTTGGAAAAGGAAATGCCATCACTAGGAAATGTAGGGATAATGTCATCTTCTTGCACAAAAGGATCCTCATGAAGGGAGTGTTTTTTAGGAGGAACATGAACATATTTCTCCAAAGATTCATGCTTAGGAAGGAGATCTTTGAGAGAAGTGTTCATAACCTCTTGTTGCACTAACATGCCCTCATTGAAAGGACCAAATTTAGGAGAAAATAAGTCAATGTCCATCAATACCTTTTCACTTAGAGAGGCATCATGTAGGGAAGGTGAAGTAACATTAAGAAAGGTGTTTATGATATAATTCTCTTCCTCTAGGATAGCTAAATAGGAAGGGCACATTTTAGGAGAATTGTCAAGATCACTCTTAAAGTCTTCATCCTTAGAGCATGGGAGAGTCTCAAAGGGATTGGAAGCAACTCTTTTAGGCACTAAAATGTTGTTATAGATGGGGGGAGGTTCTTTAGGAGAAGGAAAAATCGAAACAAGGGAAGCTAACCCATTATCAAATGAATGCATCATGACAACAATTTTCCTCTTTCAAATGATAACACATGCAAAATAGAAGGAAATGTTCAATTTTAACCAATGCAAGCACTTAGAATGTAGATTTAGAAAATGAAATTTATGATTCAAATGAGTTCCTAAATCAGATTTGAAATTATTGATCCCAATTAAGCTATCCACAAGTTCAACTTTGAATTGAAAAAATTAGGGTTTTAGCAAATTTTTTTTTTTTTTTTTTTAATCTTGCAAGAAATTAAAACTTGTAAATGCAAATTTGAATTTGAAAATACTCAAATTTGAAAAGATAAATCAGAATTAGAGAAGATTGGACTTCACGTCGGGTTCACCAAAATGTGTGGGGGAAAAAGTGACACTAAGCAAACATGCCCTAATCTCACTTTCAATCACACATTTGTGGAATACGAAAGAGCCTAGAGGTATCACACAATTGGCTACTTCTTTTTGTGGAAGAGAGAGCCATGGGCTACCTATTAGGATTTCTATTCCTTTGTTGTAATTGAAAGATAAAATGATGCAAGTTCAATCCCTAACCCCAAAGTGCAAGTATGAACTAATAACAAGATTGCAGAATTGAACTTAAACAATGGAAAGCTGTAAACACAAGGACAAGATAAGAATGTAAATGCTTACCCGGTGTTAAAATATGAATGAAAATGTTCGGGACGGGGGCGTGGGCGCCATCGTCCTGATTCTGCCCCTGAAACTGCTCTGGAAACTGCTGTTTTGCAACCTGGAAAGCTGTCAAAAATGCTGAAAAACTGCTGTCTGTCAGGAGGACTAGGGCGCCCAGCACCCCTGTCCCAAGGACCAGGGCGCCCCACGCCCCTGTCTTGATCTTCTGCTCCGAAACTTGGTGTGAAGTTCGGTCTTAGTCTGCTTCTCCCGGATCTGCAACCTGCGGCGTCATCCGAGTCCCGAAACCTGCACTTATATCTGAAAAGGGTATGGTGGGCGGCTATATAGGGTTTTGCCTTAGTCAAACCCCCGCTTTGGTGATTTCCACCTCCACGAATAGCCAAGTTGTTTTGTAATAGTAATGTGTGTGCAGACCTTGTGTGTGTGCAAGATCCTATAATGCAAGTAAGAAAACTAGAGCAACCTAGAAAGTAAACC
>NW_026730862.1:0-4238 GCF_030272615.1 Cryptomeria japonica | reverse complement strand
TTCCAAATTCATTTCCAACACAAGACCCTATCATTCCTTCAGATCCTCCACAAGATCCACTTGTTCCTCCATCTCCTTGTCCTAATGCTCCATATACACTCCAAGATCACATTTCTTATGATGATCCCATTATTCCTCCCATTTCATCTCTTGAAGAGCCTATCATTGAACCATGTCCACTACAAAATCCTAGTCCCTCTCATGATCCTAATCCCCTCCATGATTCTAACGTGTCATTGCAAGATGTTCATGAACCCTAGACATGCATAATGGGTTCTTCCACTTTGGTGCAATCCGATCCACTTCAAGATCTCATTATTTCTCTCATATCATATCCACCTCATAATGGACTCGCATCTTCTTCCCAAAGAAAAGAGTATCCTACAAGTCAAGATATTCATAAAGGCAAAGGAGTAGACCTTCATGAGAAAGAACCCCTCCATATCAAAGAAGATCTTCAGGGTCATGTCTACACAACTCACTCTCAAGACATTGGTATCCCTCCATCAAAATCCAAACATACACCTTCCCCATCATACTTTCCATCCATCTTAGGTCCTTATATCTCTTCATCCTCTATGCAAGGTCAGAAAAGGCACACATCCTTGAGTAAATTTCATCAATCCAAAAGAAGTCCATTTCATTCATATTCATCCATGCATTACTTTCCCCCTCCAAGCAATTTGGATGCCAAGTATAAAAGTCATAAGTCTAGAAATCCACATGTATTCAAGGATCAACATGTCCAATATAATCAACATGTCAAAACAAAGAACAATATGATCTATAAAGAAAAAGAAATATCCAAAAGGCCACAAAGGCCCACTGAGAAAAATAAAGAAAAGTCAAAATATATATGGGTTCCTAAATCCCTTGTGCAAGCAATGCACTCCAAGGAACCACAAAAGCATGAAAAATAAAAAACCATGTGGATCCCTAAGCGGCTCCTTGAAACACAAAAGCCTAAAGAAACATCCAAATTGGCATCCAAAGTTGCTATTCCTCCATCCAAACCTTCCAAGTCTATTCCTCCACCACCTTCTTCATCCGTTTTGGGCCCTTATGTCCCAAAATCCCAAGCTATTCCTCCATCCAAATCTCACAATCTGAGATCCATTTTTCCTCCATCAGTCCATCACCCCTCAAGGTGTATGCCAATGTTGATCTTGCCTTCATTTCCATCCACTAAAGCCCAATTCTTCCAATACCCTACCTATTATCCAATGCATATTTTCCATCCTTCCATCCCTTTAATCCAATCCTTTGCATAAATCCTTGCCTTAGTTTCATCTTATTTTCCATGTCCTTATCCTACCAACGTCTTTGAGCATGCTTTTAAAGGTCTTGGTCCATTTTTTTCAAGGCTACTATCCAAACAATAATATGCTTGAGTCCTTCTTCCATCCCCTATCATGTGTCCATCTTCTATTGAAAAAGTCAAAAGAAAAAAAAAAGTGAAAAAAATTGAAAAAGAAAAAAAAAAGTAAAGCAAAAATAATTCATCCACTGGTGAAAACTTGGCAAACGGGCGCCTTGGGCAAGTACTGTGATGAAAACCTGGCAAACAGGCATCATGCGTAATCTATGAACTTCTTGCACATCACACTTGGGGGCATGTTTCCTCCTTCATATCCTATTGCCCTTCCATTATCCTATTGAACCCCAGTCATTACCCTTCATATCCTATTATCCCTCATGTCCATTTTCCCTTTCCACCTTTGATCTTGACAAGGCTGATGATCTTCATGAGCATCATGCATCTTGTTTGCAGCTTTTAGTCCATCATAGCTTTTGGTCTTTATCCATTTGCTTATTATAACCTTTCATCCATATTCCCTGTCTTATTGCAACTTTCTGCCACTATCCCTTATCCAATCCCGACCTTCAGTCCATGTCCCTTATCCATTCTTGGTCTTGCTTATCCTATCCATATCTTATCACTATCCATACACTCTTTTTCATTCCTTGATCTTGATCTGACATAAGGACGCAAAATTTAAACATAGTTTCAAAAACCTCTTGACATGTCCCTCATGCCATGTTCCTGCTTTACATTGTCATATCCAGTCTCTTGTCCCATCACGCAATAGCCCTTGAAAATTGCATCCATATTGTCTCCACGATAAAAGGCCTTTGTCTTCCCTCTATCCACCATCATTTCAGCAAGCCTATTTATTCACTTGTCATATTCCTTGCCTTGCTAGACATTGGGGGTAAAATCATTAAAAAAATTGAAAAATGTCCTAAAAAAAATCATAAAAATTAAAAAATGTCCTAAAATAATCCAAAAAAATCAAATAATGTCTTGAAAAAATTATAAAAATAAAAAAATGTCCTGAAATAATCCAAAAATATCAAATAATGTCTTGAAAAAAATCTCTAAAAATCAAATAATGTCCTGAAAAAATCCAAAAAAATCAAATAATGTTCTGAAAAAAAAACCAAAAAAATCAAATAATGTCCTGAAAAAATGAACAAATTTTTTTTCAAAACATTCAAATTCCAAAAACAATTCCTTTGGCATTTTGCATTTTGTCAATAAATATCCCCTTTGTGCATAGACAGATCGCTGAGCATACATCCAACGACAATCAATCAAACATTGTGCTTTAATGAAATCACGCATTCATAGATGAACTTTTCAATCAAACCAGACATTCAAACTGATCAAAATTGTCTTATCACTCGAACGTCAGCATCAATATCATTTGACTTTGTCACTACTATCATGGGTCTTATACAGGGTGTGGTATACTCGAAACCAGACTGTGTCCTGTCTTAGACGGGGTACCGCATGTCCTGAAACCAAACAACATGATCGTCCTATCAACACTTTCAACTTTTGACAATGAAGATCAAGATGTTTGTTTGACTTGTTGGAATTAGCGAGTCTTATCATTTATTGATTTATCGTTGATCATGTTCCTATGTTGCTCGATGATGTCACCGAGTGATTTAGAGTGACTGGGATGGTTCATGGTCCCTTTCTTATTTTGTTGTTGTGATTGTTGTTTGTCTGCAATGTGTCTGTCTTTTGCAAAAAGGGTTGCATTTCAGCTCTGGCCTTCAATGCCATGATGCTCTGCATCTGCTTTGCTACATTAAATAAAGGTTCTCACCTACTTCTGTGCATTGGTGAAAGCAAGTTTTTCTTCATATCTACCTATCCTCTATCTAATTTCTGCTTACTAACATTTCTTCCGTCAGTCTTGTCAGTCTGTTTGCTCCTATCATGTTCTATCATTATTATTGATCAATTGGCCTCTTTTCTGCATGTTTTTGGCCAATTCCTCGAGGGGGCATGCATATGTCATTGTCATTGTCTGGGGCATTTTCATTATCATTCTTTGAAACAATGCTTAAAATCGCATTGTCTCAAAGAGGGGCAAAATGTAGACACCTAAAAATGGTCAACACTTGCGGAGTCGTACTTTAACATTTGCGCATTGCCTTATTTTAGGGTTTTTACGTCGCATTAACATTTCTCCTATGATTCGCACTTGGTCTTTATCATTTGTGAGCATCGAGTCCTTCTTCTGCATTCCTCATTTTTCTTGCTTTCGAATTTGGTCTTGTCGATAACAGTCTTCAGTCATGATTTTGGTCAATCTTATCCCGTCGCATCAATGTGCGTGTTCATTTGTCATCATTTTGGACATCGTCAATCCTAATTAGGGTTTTTGCGATCAATTTGTCATCGATCGTTGTCATTTTCAATCTTGTCATTTTGCGATCGATTTGACATCGATCGTCATCCTTCTCAATCATGTCAATTTGGATCAATTAGTCATTGTTCTGCATCAATTGGCACATTTATCAATGAAATCATTTATCAATTCAAAATCATGATCGAATCGACATCAAATCAATCTTACATCAAGACCTAATTGTCGTCTTTGCATTTCTAATTCATCTTCTAAGGTTTTATGATTTATTCATTTAATCTTGATTGTCATTCTCCCCTTTAGGTTAAATAATTTATTTATTTATCCTAAGTATTCTTGTCACAATTAAATGTTTATTTAATTGGCTAATTAATTTCCTCCTATTTTTGTGAATTAATTAATGAATGGGAAATTATTAATTAATTTACCTAATTTTCATCAATTTTCTAATTTCCAAGTCATTATTTTCCAGTTTTAATTTCTCCTAAATTCCTAAATGTCTATTTCTATTTCAAAATCTTGTCATAAATCCTTGCATAGCAATTTGTCATACACATGTCATAATTTTGCTAT
>NW_026730861.1:0-4273 GCF_030272615.1 Cryptomeria japonica | reverse complement strand
TCTCTCTCTCCATCTCCCTTCCTCTATAACCCCTTCTTCTCTCCCCAGCCCCCCTCTTCTATCTCCCTCTCCTCTGCCCTCTACCTCTCTCCTCTCTCCCATCTCTCTACCTTTCCCTCCGTCGTCTGTCTCTCTCCCTCTCTCCCTCCTCTCTAACCTGTAATATCTTTTCCAGAAGAAAACAACAAGTAGGAAGAGAAAGAGGGAGAGTAACACAAATGATGTCCTGTAGAATGATAGTGGTAGGGATATGCGAGAGTTTCCCATGTTGTTACACAACACCTGTCACCTAAAGAAATTAGAGTGGTCAGTAGAGGTTGTATTATTTCCTAAGAGGTCATATGGTTTCCCGTGACCCCTTAAGACCCCTCCTCTTTCCCTGCCCCTACTACTCCCCACCCTCTCTCTCTCTCTCTTCTCTCTCTCTCTCTCACTCTCTCTCTCTCTCTCTCTCTCTCTCTCTCTCTCCCTCTCTCTCTCTCTCCTTCTCTCTTCATCTCGTCTCTCTCTCTCTCTCTCCTCCTCCTCCCTCTCTCCCTCTCTCTACATTCCCTGCCCCCTCTTCTCTCACTCTTTCCCTCCCTCTACCTCTCCCCTTTCCCCCATGTTTCTCTCCCTCTCTCCCTCTCTCTCTCCCTCTCCCCTCTCCTCTCTCTCTCTCTCTCTCTCTCTCTCCTCTCTCTCTCTCTCTCTCTCTCTCCCTCTCCCTCCTTCCCTCTCTCTCTCTCCCCTCTCCCTCTCCCTTCCCCCCATGTTTCTCTCCCCTCTCCCTCTCTCTCTCCCTCTCCCCTCTCCTCTCCCTCTCTCTCCCTTTCCCTCCCTCTCCCCCCCCCCCTCTCTCTCTCTCTCATCTCTCTCTCTCTCTCTCTCTCCCTCTCCCTCCTTCCCTCTCTCTCTCTCTCTACCCTCCCTCCCCCCTCTTCTCTCCCTCTGCCTCCTTCCCTCTACCTCTCCCTTCCCCCCATGTTCTCTCCCTCTCTCCCCTCTCTCTCCCTCTCCACTCTCCTCTCCCTCTCTCCCTCTCCTCTCCCTCTCTCCCTCTCTCTCCCTCCCTCTCCCCTCTCCTCTCCCTCTCTGTACCTTCCCTCCCCCGTCTCTCTCTCTCTCTCTCCTCTCTCTCTCTCTCCTCTCTCTCACTCTCTCCTTCTCTCTCTCTCTCTCTCTCTCTCTCTCTCTCTCTCTCTCTCTCTCTCTCTCTCTCTCTCTCTCTCTCCTCATTCCTCTCCTCTCCCCTCTCCTCTCCTCCTCTCCCTCTCCCCTATCCTCTCCCTCTCTCACCCCCCTCTCTCTCTCTCTCTCTCTCTTCTCCCTTCTCCTCTCCTCCCTTCCTCCATACCCCTTCTTCTCTCTCCTCTCCCTCTCCCTTCCTCCATACCCCTCTCCCCTCTCCTCTCCCTTTCTCTCCATCTCCCACCCCCTCTCTCTCTCTCTCTCTCTCTCTCTCTCTCTCTCTCTCTCTCTCTCTCTCTCCCTCCTTCCCTTCTCTCCCTCTCTCTCTCCCTCTCTCCTCTCTCCCTTCCCCCCTCTTCTCTCCCTCTCTCCCTCTCCCTTCCTCCATACCCCTTCTTCTCTCCCACCCCCCCTCTTCTCTCTCTCTCTTTGTCTCTCCCCCTCCCTCTACCTCTCTCAAGAGCACATACAAGGTACTGAAACTATTAGTTCTCTACCATGCCATAACTTTTTTAAGGCTTAGTAGTGTGTATGAGATACTTAGTACACATAAGCACATATGGGGTACTATTCCCATTATTCGATACCTTGTGATAACATTTTTAGGCTTAGTAGCACGTACGCGCTACTTATCAGCCTAGAATGGGAAAAAAGAATATCGTTGGGCTTGTCAACATTTTATGGTCTAACAGCGCATGTGCGGTTATCAATGTAGCATGCATGCAGTTTATACACATGGTTTTAGTTGCCCAAGAGCCTCAACAACCTCAAAATACATTTTTGAGGTCGTTGAAGGCCCCAATGGAACTATGTCTGCACTTCTATCACTGTTGTATACATAAAAGTAAGTGAATTTTTTGTTTTTGTATGATTTCAGATGATTGAATTATTTCTTTTAGTAGTTTTTTGTTTTTGCATGGTTTCAAATGATTGAATTATGATTGTTTAATAGTTGGATTCCAAAAAATAGTGATAAGATGCATATTTATGGTTATTTATTTATTTATGAACTTTTCTTTACATATATATGTAATATGATTCTATTTAGGTCAACTGATCTCAACCATGGGAAAGAACGAGCGAGGAATGATGGAACAACGAGAGGCTCAAAAGGAAAGACAAAGGAAGCGTATGAAGAAATTGCGTGACATAAGAACAATGGGAGAAGAAGATATGTCAACCTCAACATCTCAATTCAGTTTCAAAAATGAATATAACGTACCTAATGTGATTGAAGAGGAAACATTTGATAATTTACCATTTGAACCTAATGCAATTGAAGAAGAAACATTTGATAATTTACCGTTTGAACCTAATGCAATTGAAGAAGAAACATTTGATAATTTACCATTTGAACCTAATTCAATTGAAGAAGATACCACATTGAATAATCAATTAAATGATGAACATATTACACCTTCTCTACTTGATGAATTGAATGTACATAATGCACCAATGTTAACACCTCCTAGAATCATTCATAGGAAACCAAAGTATCTAATTGACATTGATGAGAATATATTGAAGTCAATGCCCAATAAAATGAATGAACTAACTTGTAGGAGAATGTTTAAAACAATATGGCAAAACTATTTTAAAAACTTAAGCCAAACCGCAAGATGTCAATTAATTGTTCAAATGATTAAAAATTTGAATTTTAGAGAGACAATGAAAATTCTAGGCCTAAGATCATCTGAAAGTAATAGTGAAAGAACTATTGTTAGAAATCTATTTGATGCATATCAATCTATTGGTTCAAAATTGCATAGTAAAGATTCTAATGCTACTCGACGTGTCATTACATCAACCATAATGAGCAAGAAAATAAAAAAAAGATCATTTGATAAGCAAAAAAAGTAAGTCATTAAACATTAGTAGAACACCATTAAGTAAAGCATTAAAGAGGTGAGAACAAGTAGAGGAACCTAACAATAATTCTCTTTCGGCATTCTCGGGTAGACTACCACGCAAAGACAAGGTTGTTGTAGATGTACTAAAAACATTAATTGAAAATTTTTGGCATGACAACACAAGAGTATTGCCCAACCAAAGAGATGTTGTTAGAAGGCAAATTGGGTCTAAAAATCATGAGCCACATGCGAAACACTATTTGGATATGACTCAAACTAAATTTTATGAAAGATTCCTTCAAAAGTTTCTTCAAATAAAAATTTCTCAAAGATTTTTTGAAATGGCAAAACCTTTTTATATTAAGATTAATCATGTACACACCATGTGTTGTTGTAGGATACATATTGAATTTTCCATGCATTATGATATTTTTTGTCATATTTGTTCTACTTTGCACACTAACAATGTTTTGCAAGAATGTAATATACAAGCACCTCTTAAGTTGGCAAGAGAATTTATTTCAAGTGTGCTATGTAATAGACATGATGGTTGCATTTATTATAAGATGCTTTGTTTGGAAGGTTCTTGTGCTATATGTGGTGGTTTGCAACGTTTACCAAGATGCATACATTTGGAGAGCAGACATAAAATTGGTACAAAACTAGTTTCTTTTAGAAAATACAAGATAGTAACATATGGAGTTAAAGATGGAAAATATTTGAAGAGATGTGAGCTAGTGAAAAATGATATATGTGTAGCTCAATTTATGAAAATGTTTCAAGAGAAACTAGTTTATGAGTACATAATGCATACACATAGAGCTCGATAGTTAGATGAGCAATTCAAGTTGTGTAAGGATACATTTCCTCTTGGCACCATTGTCTCTATCATTGATTTCGCTAAAAATTATACACTACAACCTCAAAATGAAGTGCAATCCATGTATTATCACTCTACACAAGTTTCTATTTTTGTACACATAGCATTCATACATGCAGATGATAGCACAGAGGAGGATAGAAAGGTTGTAAGAGAGTATCACTTCTACATAAGTGATGATCATACTCATTCATCGGAGTTTGTACAAGGATGCTTTAAATTTTTCTATGATAGTTTAAGGGAAATGAACATATGATACAATCGACACTTAATATGGTTAGATAATTGCACCGCACAATTCAAGAATGCAAGGATGTTTTATTGGCTGACAAGGATGCATGTGACAAGTGGTGTACAACATTTTTGGAATTTC
>NW_026730860.1:0-4275 GCF_030272615.1 Cryptomeria japonica | reverse complement strand
CAAAGCAAGGTTCTAAGAGCACGATGTCTGATAAAATCAAATTATGACGCTACTGGCTCCGGAATCAGAATTGCATCTTGAAACCTTGTTGTGCCTACAAACATCGATTTTGATGCTCCAAAACTAGGGTTTTGAGGCACAATTTCTAAAAACAGGGTTCTGGGAGCACAATGTCCATCAAAAGTGAATTTGATGCTACTGGCTCTAGAATCGGGGCTTGCATCTTGAAACCTTGTGTGCCTCAAAAACATTGATTTTGATGCTCCGAAACAGGGGCTTTCAAGGCACAAGCTTCAAAATAATGTTCTAAGAGCACGATGTGCGCCAAAATCAGATTTTGACACTATTGACTCTAGAATTGGGACTTGCATCTTGAAACCTTAATGTGCTTCAACTGGGTCTTTTGACGCACAAGCTCTGAATGAGCTTCTAAGAGAATGTGCATCAAAATGGAATTTTGACGCTACACGCTCTCAATAGGACTTGCTTCTTGAAACCTTGTTGTGCCTCAAAAATTTGATTTTGATGTTCCAAAATCAGGACTTTGAAGGCAAAGCTTCGAAATGAGCTTCTAAGAGCATGATGTACATCAAAATTTTGTGTTGATGCTACCAACTCTAGAATTGGGGACTTGTGTCCAGAAACCCTTGTTGTGCCTCCAAACACTAATTTTTATGTTCCAAAAATGAGGCTTTTGAGGCACAGCCTCTGAAATGATGTTCTAAGAATACCATGTTTGTCAAAATCGTGTTTTGACGCTATCATCTTGAGAATTGGGACTTGTGTCTTGAAACCTTGTGTTGCCTTTAAACATTGATTTTGATGTTTCGAAACACGAGCTTTCGAGCCACACGCTCTGAATGAGGTTTTAATAGCACAATGTGCATCAACAAAATCACGTTTTGACACTACAAGCTCCGGAATAGGGACTTGTATCTTGAAAGCTTGTTGTGCCTCCAAACACCAATTTTGATGCTTGGAAACCGAAGATTTTATGGCATAAGCTCCAAAACAAGGTTCTAAGAGCACGATGTGCGTCAAAATCAAATTTTGATGCTATCGGGTCCAGAATCACGACATGCATCTTGAAACCTTGTTGTGCCTCCAAACATCGATTTTGATGCTCCAAAACTAGGGTTTTGAGGCACAACTTCTAAAAGAGGGTTCTAAGAGCACCATGTGCATCAAAATTGAAATTTGATGCTACTGCTCTAAATTAGGGGCTTGCATCTTGAAACTTTGTTCTGCCTCAAAACACTAATTTTGATGCTACGAAACTGGGGCTTTCGAGGCACAAGCTTTGAAATGAGGTTCTAAGAGCATGATGTGCGCCAAAATCAGATTTTGACGCTATGATTCTAGAATCAGGACATGCATCTTGAAACCATGTTGTGCCTCCAAACATTGATTTTGATGCTCCAAAACTGAGTCTTCGAGGCACAAGCTCTGAAATGAGCTTCTAAGAGAATGATGTGCGTCAAAATGAAATTTTGATGCTACAGGCTCCAGAATAGGGACTTGCTTCTGGAAACCTTGTTATGGCTCAAAACATTGATTTTGATGTTTCCAAATCAGGGTTTTCAAGGCACAAGCTCCGAAATGAGGTTCTAAGAGCATGATGTACATCAAAATTGCGTTTTGATGCTACCGACTCTATAATTGGGACACTTTACACCTTGTTGTGCCTCCAAACAATAAATTTTATGCTCCAAAAATGAGGCTGTTGAGGCACAACCTCCAATATGAGGTTCTAAGAACACCATGTTTGTCAAAATTGTGTTTTCACACAATCAGCTTGAGAATCGGGACTTGTGTCTTGAAACCTTGTTGTTCCTTTAAAAAATGATTTTCATGTTCTAAAACTGGAGCTTTCGAGCCAGATGCTCCAAAATGAGGTTCTAAAAGCATGTTGTGCATCAAAATCAAGTTTTGACACTATTGGCTCCTGTATAGGGACTTGTGTCTTGAAAGCTTGTTGTGCCTCCAAACACCAATTTTGATGTTTCGAAACTGAATATTTTGAGGCATAAGCTCCAAAACAAGGTTCTAAGAGCATGATGTGTGACAAAATCAAATTCTGACGCTACTAGCTCCAGAATCAGGAATTGCATCTTGAAACCTTGTTGTGCCTCCAAACATCGATTTTGATGCTCCAAAACTGGGGTTTTTGAGGCACAATTTCTAAAATAGGGTTGGAGGAGTAAAATGTGCATCAAAATTGAATTTTAATGCTAATGGCTCTAGAATCAGGGCTTGCATCTTGAAACCTTGTTGTCTCTCAAAACATTGATTTTGATGCTCCGAAACTGGGCCTTTCGAGGTACAAGCTTCAAAATAATGTTCTAAGAGCACGATGTCTGCCAAAATCAAATTTTGACGCCATTGACTCTATAATCGGGACTTGCATCTTGAAACCTTAATGTGATTCCAAACATTGATTTTGATGCTCCAAAACTGGGTCTTTTGACACACAAGCTCCGAAATTGGCTTCTCAAAGAATGTGCATCAAAATGGAATTTTGACGCTATAGTCTCTTAAATAGGGACTTGCTTCTTGAAACCTTTTTGTGCCTCAAAATTTTAATTTTGATGTTCCAAAATCAGGACTTTCAAGGCACAAACTCTGAAATGAGGTTTTAAGAGCACAATGTACATCAAAATTGCGTTTTGATACTACTGACTCTGGAATTGGGACTTGTGTCTAGAAACCTTATTGTGCCTCCAAATACTAATTTTTATTCTCCAAAAATGAGGCTTTTGAGGCACAACCTCTGAAATGAGGTTCTAAGAACACCAAAATTGTCAAAATCATGTTTTGATGCTATCAGCTTGAGAATCGGGACTTGTGTGTAGAAACCTTATTGTGCCTCCAAATACTAATTTTTATGCTCCAAAAATGAGGCTTTTGAGGCACAACCTCTGAAATGAGGTTCTAAGGACACCATGTTTGTCAAAATTGTGTTTTGATGCTATAAGCTTGAGAATCGGGACTTGTGTCTTAAAACCTTGTGTTGCCTTTAAATATTGATTTTGATGTTTCGAAAATAGAGCTTGCAAACCACACGCTCTGAAATGAGGTTCTAATAGCACGATGTGCATCAAAATCACATTTTGACACTACAGGCTCCGGAATAGGGACTTGCATCTTGAAAGCTTGTTGTGCCTCCAAACACCAATTTCGATGTTTCAAAGCCGAAGATTTTGAGGTATAAGCTCCAAAACAAGGTTCTAAGAGCACGATGTGTGTCAAAATGAAATTTTGATGCTACTGGCTCCAGAATCAGGACTTGACACTATTGACTCTAGAATCGGGACAGGCATCTTGAAACCATGTTTTGCCTCCAAACATTAATTTTGATGCTCCAAAACTGGGTCTTTTGAGGCACAAGCTCTAAAATGAGCTTCTAAGAGAATGATGTGAGTCAAAATGAAATTTTGACGCTACAGGCTCCAAAATAGGGACTTGCTTCTTGAAACCTTGTTGTGCCTGAAAACATTCATTTTGATGTTCCCAAATTAGGGATTTCAAGGCACAAGCTCCAAAATGAGGTTCTAAGAGAACGATGCACATCAAAATTGCGTTTTGACTCTATCGACTCTGGAATTGGGACATGTGTCTTGAAACCTTGTTGTGCCTCCAAACACTAATTTTTATACTCCAAAAAAGAAGGTTTTGAGACACAATCTCTGAAATGAGGTTCTAAGAACACCATGTTTGTAAAAATCGTGTTTTGACTCTATCAGCTTAAGAATTGGGACTTGTGTCTTGAACGTTGTTGTGCCTTTAAAGTTTGATTTTGATGTTTTGAAAACTGGAGCTTTCGAGCCACATGCTCCGAAACGAGGATCTAAGAGCACGATGTGCATCAAATCACGTTTTGACACTATAGGCTCCGTAATAGGGACTTGCATCTGAAAGCTTCTTGTGCCTCCAAACACCAATTTTGATGTTTCAAAACCGACGATTTTGAGGCATAAGCTCCAAAACAAGGTTCTAAGAGCAGGATGTTCGTCAAAATCAAATTTTGACAGCTACCAACTACCAGAATCAGGACTTGCAGCTTGAAACCTTGTTGTGCCTCCAAACATCAATTTTGATGCTCCAAAACTAGGGCTTTTGAGGCACAATTTCTAAAACAGGGTTGTAAGAGCACAATGTTCATAAAATTGAATTTTGATGCTAGTGGCTCTAGAATTGGGGCTTACATCTTGAAACCTTGTTGTGCCTGCAAACATTGATTTTGATGCTCCAAAACTGGGTCTTTTGAGGCACAAG
>NW_026730859.1:0-4275 GCF_030272615.1 Cryptomeria japonica | reverse complement strand
ATAAGGTTATTCATATTCTTGAAATCAAATCTGTGCTTCATGTTATAAGGTTGAAACAAAATTTTTTGCTTGCGAATTGTAATTGTTCCTTGCAGTACTTCATTGATTGGTCCCTTAAAGGTAGGGTTAAATTCATTCAATCATCATATGATATAAGCATTCAAATTGATCTCAAAAGAAATAATAACCGACAGGTCTATAAAAAGGTGGATTAAAAAACTATCTCACAGGCTCGCATAATAAGTCCTGAAGAAAGTACAATGACTCTATAGCCCAAACAACAAAGAAGGCACTGGTCAAAAAACATATCACACTCATCATTATATTTCACCATTTGTTATTCTAAAAGCAAACAGAAGTAGTTAGGAAACATAGATCGAATAGCTTCTACAACAACAATCTTGAACTCATCTGCTATATCTCCATTCTAGGAACTTGTGCCATTCTGAGACTAAGAAATATCAGATTGAGAAACTAGATCTGCTATAAAAAGCATTAGTTGGAGGAACAGCTAGTGAGTAGGTATACCCGCCTAGGTCCTGCAGAACCTGAAGTGAGAGAGTTAGTAACCAAATAGGTTCACTCTATAAGTTGGCCAAGTCAATTGGAGGGTTTGATCATAGGAGTTGGCATTTCCTTAGAACCTATCCAATCTGTTGATTTGAGACCCAACAGACTGTATATCTCTTCCTCCTCTTCTTCTGAGTGAGGGATTTTGAATGCAATTTTCTAGGAAGTAGGGGCTTCCATGAAAGTGTGCAAGATTTTTATGACAGTTAGAGTTATTTTCAGTTTATATATGGTTTGCACTTTTAGTGCTTGTAATCATTTATGTAAGTAAAGAATATAGGTTTCTCATGCTATTGTCTCCTATATCTAATAGTGTTGTTTATGAAATAGACAATCAAGGATTGTGTGTTTTGTCCCAGTAAGCCTAGTGTCTATTCTATTTTTTCTTCTCTTCAAAGAAGAGATTAAAGCACTTCAATAGGATAATGAATAGTTATTTTGTATGTAGGGTCTTAAGTATGATTGCATGGAAAAACCAAGCTAATGGGTGTTCATGTCTCGTATTGATGCTAGGATTTATGTGGTTGCAATTCAAAGATACTGAGGTGTAAGGTTGTGTGGTGAGAGTAAACTCTATTGCCCATACAAGGCAGTGGTCATAGGGTTGTTTCCATTTTTCAGAACCCGTTTCATAATCAATCTTTTTACTTTATGCATTTCATTTCAGCATTAGGACTAGGAGTAGTGTAGAAACCTCCTCAATGTGTGCTTAGATGCTTACAAACTAAGGTTAAAGCCATAACCAGGAGTTTATCCATCTTCCTTAGTATCTTTCATTGAGATGATTTACTGTAACATGTAATGTCAAGAGTATTTTTAAGCTAAAAGCTATAGGATATTGCATAGGTTCACCCACCTTGGTCTTGTAGAGCCAAAAGAGTAGGAGATCTCAGTCTTGTGACTGAATCTCATTTGTTAGCCAAATCCTTCCTCGAGTCTATCGATGAGTTAGTGGCAATTCCTCTAAGACTTGGGGACTGTTGGTTTGGGAACCAACAGATTGGTGACTCCACTAGGGATAGTCTTAAAAGAAAAGTTTGTTAAAGCTTAGTTGGCTGTGCATGAGTCTCTGGTTGCATGGTTTTCAATTTGGAAATTTTTTTGTAGCAACTTGTTTAGAAGAAAATTCAAATGACTCCACTGATGGAGAAGACCCAGAATGATGAAATCTTTTGAATAGCTTTCTATTGTTCAAACTATGTTCCTTTTCAAGGAGGTGATGACTCTGTCCTAAAAGAACCTGATAATGAAGCAAAAATAGCTCCAGTTGTGAAGGAGTTCTCAATTAGAAGCAAGAGACCAACTACTACAACTTTTCCAAGTATTCTTCTTTTGAAGAAATTTTTGAAAACCAAAAAGTTTCAAGTTTTGTAATGTTCCCTTATTCAGTGTAGTAGCACTTGTTAGAAGGGAAAGTTTTATTGTTCCAGTTGTCATACTTCTCAGTTGTATGTTTCAGTCATTTCTTTATGATAAAGAGAAATGTGTTATATTGTTAGTAGGTTCATTCAATAAGTTCATTAAAAATGACACCCAAACCAACCAACACAGGCATAATACTCTACAAATAAAAAAAATACAATTATGAAGTAATCTATACAAGACATAGCATAAGTGTCCCAAATCACAGAAACAACTCCCAACTATGCATGATAAGATTACCAACAAATGATAATTAAACAAGGGATCCATCCAAGGCATGGAGAACCAAAATCACCAAAAGACAAACACAAATCTAATTAATCGACATTCCCGACATTGCATAGCAACACAAACCCAAAGCCATATATGGAAACTCACTACATTAGAACCCAAACTCCCTTCTAGGAAATAAAAATTATAGTAATACAATAGTCCCAAAAATCATGTATATAAAAATTATATTAAATTTTACAGCAAATCCCAATTTCTTCCCCAGAGACAATATTTTGCAAACAATCTTTTTGAAAGAAAAATGCAAAGGGATAAAATCTCCAACCTGTTAAATTAAAGTTATGATCTAAGAAAACTGACGAAGAGCTCAAAGTCTAGCCAAATCACAACCAGCAAATTCACAATTTCAATCCAATTCGAAAACCAAAATCCTCAGACAAACAAATATTTCCCTAGCCAAAGAACCCCTGTAAAAACTCAGAAAACAATATTTATAAAAATTAATCAAAACCATACCTCATCACTGCCAATCAAAAATAATATAAAATATAATAAATCATACCAACCATCTCAAAAATCAATGCAAGATAATATAAAATAATATTATCTCAAAATCCAAATCTCGCAGCTAATATTAAAAGAGGGTAAGTAAGGTAAATAGAAAATAAATAAAATAGGAAGGGTTTAACAATTAAACAAATAAACCAAAAGCTCGATAAAATATAAACAATCAATTAAGTATAAGTCCTCCAATAATATTAAAACATAACAAACCCTCAACAATTAAATACACATTAATATAAATACCAAGACCATACATTAAATTAATTTATTATTAATAAACTATGTGAATTAATAAATAATTAATATTCCAATTAATAAAATAACCAAATATCCACAAAACATCCCAATATAGGGATCACATAAGATACCACAAGATACTAGCAAGACAACTCAAGCCAAGACACTAAACTGACAAGGTATCAGCTAAGCCTAGAGTGTATAGAAGGAACTCATGTCGCCTCCGATCAACTTGCCATTGGGATTAAAGACACGCTCAAACCTATGAGACCAAGCGGAGTTGATGTATAGTACCTACAATCCTACAACCACCAATATCCACAAGACAACATGTACATTTGCATACATCCCAAAATAACCAGACAAGTGAAAGTGAATTGCAACATCATATCATGCTTGTAACGAGTGGTATGGAATCGTCTCTTTTATGAATGCAGTAGTAAAACAATCATGGTAATCATATCCTCATCTCATCCATTATAACTATGAGGTGGGGTTAGCACTAGCAAGATGCCATCATATCATCATAAGAAATATAAATCACACATGTATAATGAGTGCATATAGGTCACCGAATATGCGTTCAATCATCATAATAAACCAGAACATATCATCATCCACATAAATCATAATGTATCAAATATCAATATGAAATGTCTAGCATCAACTATAAGCATCTGAGATATAAATAAAGCCATAAGTATTAATTGAAACATCATCAAAGAGTCTAAGAAAGTCTATCAATGCACAAAAGAAAAGATGAATCAGGAAGGGGCACTACACAAGGAGACGAAAGGATATTTTGATCTTGACAAGGAAGAGGATCATTGGATGGAGTGGAAAGGGTTATTTTCTCTTGATTTTGAATAGGATAATTAGAAAGGATGAAAGGGATTCATGATCTTTCTTAGGAAGAGAATTATAAGTGGGAATTGAAAGGATACGTTTCTCTTGAGATAGAAAGGAATCATCTTGGATGGAATGAAAAGGGATGGTGGGATCATCATGAGATTCTAGGGACATGAGATCTTCATAAAAAATTGGATGGGGTGGAAAAGCACTGGGATCTCGATCTTGGTTCATTTTGGGACTTGTTTCTTCACACTTTTAATTATCATCTTGACATGGGATATGAGTTTGGATATGCATAGGGGATTCGAGGCATGAGAGGATTGGATCATGAATGGGACTCTCTTGAGTGGATTCTATTAGAGATGAAGTGCATGGTGGTATTGTTTCCAATAATTCTAA
>NW_026730858.1:0-4301 GCF_030272615.1 Cryptomeria japonica | reverse complement strand
ATTGCTAACTGCAATGTCGACAACAAGCAGCATGCAGACGTCCTCTACTGCCCGTCATGTTGACCCGCCCACTGTTGTTAGATCCCTCTTTTTCTCTCTCTTTTGTTATGTGTTTATTTCCCTTGAAGTGTTCTTTCTTGGGGGCATTTCATAGTGGATTCATTTTCTATAGCAGGAGATGCACATGAGGATGTGCTAGAGGTGAATACTAGTGATAACATACCATCATTTCCTGGATCTTCCCGTATTGCTAGTACAGGAATGTTGCAGACCACATTGGTGGTGAGCGACAAAGAATTGATTCCTTGAAGATACAGAAGGTTCCAGATACTTTATAATTATTATTATATATAGTGTAATTGTAATTTACTTACTGATCACTCATTTTGGACTAATGATCCCCATGATTTTTTTGCAGGAAAATGATATTTTTTTATAAAAAATTTTAATGACATTGCATTGCAGATGTTTGGGCCCACCATACATAAAAGGTGGAACATCATATGTGAACTAATCCTAATAAACTATTTTTATTTCACATCATTTCTAGAATAATTTTCCTTTGATCCATTTCTTGAACTATATTAAAGGTAGCTTCAGTTCATTTCTGAATCTAATAGGTTTGTTTTTGCTTAAAAGGTGGAATGACCAGAAAACAGGTTAAAAGATGAACTCATAAACCATATGGTTGAGTTGTTCAGAAATGACACATTTGACAAAACCAAGCTCCTTGAAAAAGCTGGCACGTATCTAAAGTATGTGAGGGACCAGTACATGACACATTTAGAGAAGAACGTAAAGTACGAGCATCCCCCCATGATTCCAAAGAGGGAGTGGAAGGACTTGATTTTGGATGCAAATGAGAGAATTGAAAAGAAAAAAGGAAATACACCACCAAATGCCAGAAGAAGGTATGTGATACTATTAAGAATGTAATTATGTACTAATTACTCCTTTATATTTATATAATCTAACATATTTCAAACTTTTCATAGACTGAGTGACACGTCAAAGGCAACCAAGGAAAGACAAGAAAAACACGGGCAACACAGACTTGGCTCTGGTGGTTATATGAAACTTGCCGCATGAATTGTAATTATCAGTAAATAAAATATCACATCGAAATATATTTATAAATTGCAAACAATTTTTTTTATCAAACAATACAAGCAAAATTCACGATACTAAACAAAAATGCAGGGCTTTGAATTCAATAGAGCGCCCACACAAGATGCCATGATAATTGCCTACCAGCAAGGCTATACAACCGTGGTTGAATGGCTACGAGAATTGAGTGGGCAAACATGAGATGCTAGTGCATCCCTCACACAGGTAAATAAGCTATATGAAAATAATTCAAATTGAATACTTTACCAATAATCTATTTGATGTTAAGTTCCAACATAAAGTGAATTTATTTGTTTTAATCAAGCAAGCAATTATAACAATGCACATGATATTGGAATGCATCTTGATAATCATGGAACACAACCTCCACATGAAGGTCCAGATGTGCATCCCAGTAGTGGAGGGTATTCATTTTCTATTGAATTTTTTTTAATGTAATTATTAATACAAATAAATATCTTAAATTGTAATGGTGTAAAAAATCAATGTAACCTTTTTTGTTAATATTTTAGAGCATGTAGTCGGTGGTGACCAAGTGGAGCATGATCCGGGTAGATAACATCTGGAACATAATGTTCCCCAGTCGGGTAAAGAGGACCACTATTATTCCTTTAAACAAATTCAATTTCAATCGGTGTATTGATTAATGTAACCTTTCGTATTTCAACTCCAAAGGATCTAGAGGGTGTTCAGCATGTTGAGGTTGAGGCTAGACAAAATGATTTTGAAGATGATGTGGCCCCATCCGATAGAGAGCGCCACGGTTATGTTCTTTAAATTAATGAAATACTTGTAACAAAAATAAAAAATGATTTGAATTTAACCAGGGTATGTGCAGGATCATGGTGTGCCAAAACAGGCCCTTAAGTGGCAATGAAATTTCAGAAAAATCAGAGTTATACAACTTGACATGAAAATTTGGAATAAGTTGTGAACATTATTTTTAAAATATGTAAGAAGAGAATATATAGAAAAATTGAATGTAGTTTCTAAGCTATTAGTTGTTTTTTGGAAAAAAAAAATCTTATTTGATGAAAATTTCAAATTTCAATGCAGTGGTACTAAAATTTCAGGAAAAAAATAAGAAGTAGACGTGTGTCTGACCACCCTAATCAAAATCAAATCTTAATGCTTTTTTATAATATTTATAATATAAGTATTAGACTCATGTTCGTAGATGTGACACATTTTTTTTTTAAATTATTTATGATTTTTTTACTACAGCTTTCAAGAAATTCAGAAACTCCTACGTCTGACCACCTTAACTTGGTCAAAACCTTATGAAATTTAATTTTTTTTAATTTTTCCCTATAGTAGACAAAGCATAGGATGTGACGCATGTTTCGGTTTCAAAAAATGTTATACCGTTGGAAAGTTATGAGTGTTTTTCAATTAGTATATCAATCAGGACTATTGTCAGAATTCAATTAGAAAATAAATAATAATTATTTACTAAAGTCGAAATAAGACAAGCCTTATATTGTTGGAAAGCTGGGAACGTCCTTAAAAAACCCTTTTCGTTTTAATCAATTTGGCTACAAAAAAAGTCGTCAGCCACCAATGTAAAGTTTGGAAAACCAAGGAATACTGAAAAACACGTTTTTTCAATTGACTTTCTAGGCTTGTAACTCCAAGCCTAATAACAAAGCATTCCCGAGCGGAAATTTGAAATTTGAAAATTTGAGTACAAAAATCAGATATCGGATAAAATCAAATATCGGATTTTATACGATATCTGATTTTTTGTACAAAAATTTGCGATCCCCGATGAATTTCCCTTTGCCGCCATTTATGAAGTAAACTGCCACATGGCAGAAATCCGATATCCGATTAAATCAGATATCGGATTTTAAAGAGGGAGAGAAGGAGAGGGAGAGAGAGAGAGAGAGAGAGAGAGAGAGAGAGAGAGAGAGAGAGAGAGAGAGAGAGAGAAGGAGAGGGAGAGAGGGGGAGGGAGAGAGAGGGAGAGAGAGATGAGGGGAGAGAGAGAGAGGGGGAGAGGGGGAGAGGGAGAGAGAGAGAGAGAGAGAGAGAGAGAGAGAGAGAGAGGGAGAGGGGGGAGAGATAGAGAGGGAGGGAGAGAGGTAGAGGGAGGAGAGAGAGAGAGAGAGAGAGATGGAGGGAGAGAGAGAGAGAGAAGGAAGGAGGGAGAGAGAGAGAGAGAGAGAAGGAAGGAGAGAGAGAGACCATATGACCCCTAATGACATAATTTGGTGTCTTAAGGGGACCTATGGTGTCGTTAGGGGTCATATGGTGTCTTGGGACACCATAGGACCCCTTAAGACACCAAATCATGTCATTAGGGGTCATATTGTGTCTTACGACCCATAACTATGACCCCTAATGATAGTTATGTGATATGGTGTCCCATGAACCCTTATGACCTCTTAGGACACCATATGACCCCTAATGACACCATATTGGGTCGCTTTGGGTCATATTATGTCCTAAGGGGTCATATTGTGGTCTATGACCCCTCAGGACACCATATGACCCCTAATGACATGATTTGGTGTCTTAAGGGGTCCTATGGTGTCGTTAGGGGTCATATGGTGTCTTGGGACACCATAGGACCCCTTAGGACACAATATGACCCAAAGAAACCCAATATGGTGTCATTAGGGGTCATATGGCGTCCTAGGAGGTCATAAGGGTTCATGGGACACCATATGACCCCTAACGACACCATCGAACCCCTTAAGACACCAAATCATGTCGTTAGGGATCATATTGTGTCCTAAGGGGTCCTATGGTGTCCCAAGACACCATATGACCCCTATGGACACCATATGACCCCTAACAACACCATAGGACCCCTTAAGACACCAAATCATGTCGTTAGGGGTCATATTGTGTCTTACGGGGTTGTAGGACACAATATGACCCCCTAACGACACAATTTGGTGTCTTAAGGGGTCTTATGGTGTCACAAGACACCATATGATCCCTAACGACACCATAGGACCCCTTAAGACACCAAATCATAACATTAGGGGTCATATTGTGTCTTATGGGGTCGTAGGACACAATATGACCCCTAACGACATGATTTGGTGTCTTAAGGGGTCTGATGTGTCGTTAGGGGTCATATGGTGTCCATAGGGGTCATATGGTGTCCCATGAACCCTTATGACCTCTTAGGACACCATATGACCCCTAATGACACCATATTG
>NW_026730857.1:0-4306 GCF_030272615.1 Cryptomeria japonica | reverse complement strand
GTGTCGAACCAAAGCCTTAAAAAATTTCAAGTACCTCTCAACCATCCACCTAGTGTGTACAGGTCCACACAATTCAATCTCTTCAACTTGGTGTATGAGGTAGTGTTCTTGTGCATTGAAAAAAGATGGAGGTAGACACTTTTGCATTTCACACATTAAATGAGGAATTTTTCTCTTCCAATATTTTATATCGTCTTTATGGATTTCTTTACATGACAACCACCTACAAGATATTCAAGAAGTAAAAAAAAATATTACATAACAATTAAAACAAATAGAAAATATATTATATATACCACGAATTGAACAAATATCACTACTTACCTCATGTATTTTCCAAGATCATATATGACTTGCTTGACATTATTGTCGAATTCATCTGGGAGAGATAGAGGTAGAACGTATTGCAACAATTATAAAATTATCTTTTCATTTTTTTGTAACATAATACAATGAAAAGTACATGTACACGCAGAGTACTTAAATACATACTAAAAACACAAGAACATGAATTACCTTAATGAAGGTATGCCAATCATGCATTTTCATCCCTGGCCCAAATTCACTTTTCTTTGATATGAGATTGTTTATGTTCACAGCAAATCCCGTGGGAAATTGAATTTTTTCGTATGACTTCTTTTATAGCATTGCTTTGTGGGTCCGTTAATAACCAAGGAAGCTCACTTATATTAATTTGGTCTCCATGGCTATTTGATTGAATGACATTTATCATTGCATGATTGGAATTTTGAATGTCACTACATATTTTGACAATTTTTTCTTTATCATGCCTTCCATCCAATATTTTCCATAATGTCTCTGTTATATTCTTTCCAATATGCATACTATCAAACAAATGAAAAATTTGTAATTGCTCATAGTAGGGAAACCTACTAATTGTCGGGGATAACTTTTTAGTCCCTTAGGAAGGTGGTCATTTATGCCTTCATGACCTTCATGATCATCAATCACATCATCAATAAACAAAACAAAATAGAAAAGATGTTTTATGACAAACCAATAGATGGAATGGCATTACCTTGATGATTAATTTTATTATATTCCAACTTCCATAGGTGAGGTGGCATTCTTCATGGCTTTGATGTATTCTCTTCTTTCCCATTGAAAATATGTTTTTCAGTATTTCAATACTTATGATTTTTGTGGAGAAAGTGCCTATACTCATCAAACACCTGCTTTCCTAAACTTTTTGAATGACAAGATTTCATCTTTGGACCACAAACAGAACATGCAAATTTTCCCTTTGTTTGAAGGCCTACAAGATAATGTATAATTGGATTAAATATGATAATTTTTTGAATTATAATGTTCATGCACAACTTAAACACTATAACATACCACAAAAATGTGTTATCCTCGGGGCATCGTGTATTGTCCATAGAAGGATTACATGGAATTGAAATTGTCTTTGTCCTATTGGTCTAGAGACGTCATACATAGTGACACCATTCCATAACTCCAGCAACTAGTCCATAAGAGGCTCGATATATACATTCATATCTTTAACTTGGTACTTAGCTAATCGAATGAACAAAAACATTACATAATTATTATGACCATTTTACTGCAATATTTATAATTAAATATAGACAACTATATTTAAATGATAAAATACCTGGAACAATCATTGCCAACATTATGTGCTTCCTCTTTATTGACATCCATGGAGGAATGTTATTGTTGATAACAAAAATAGGCCACACTGAGTAAACAGATCTCATCTCTCCAAATGGATTGACACTGTCCGCTGCCAATGAAAGCCTGAGATTACGAGGTTCTTCTTTAAAATGTGGCCACTTTTCCTCTATGTCCATAAATGTTGAACCATCCGTAGGCATTTGAATAATGTCATCTCAAATTCTATTGCATGCATGGTAATCCATAAATTGTGCCAAGCTAGTGCACTTGAATAATTGTTGCATACATGGAATATAGCGAAGAACCTTGCGAGGAACCCTTTTTGTTATTTGATCTGTTCGATATCTACTGATATGACATTCAGGGCATTCAATTGAAAATTCATGTTGTTTGTGATATATAATATGATCATTGGGACAAGCATCTATTGCTTGATACTCCATTCCAATATCTTTCATAACGGCAGATAATTCTCGGTATGAGCGAGGTAGAATATTTGATGGTGGTAACAAAAACTCACCTATCAATCTACAACAAAAAAATATAATTTGTTAATATAAATAATATTAATGGTACAACATGATTCATAGTTTATTATGACATATATGACATACCTTAACATACGTGACATTGTTATGTTGGATAAACCATTCATAACCTTCAAGTTCACCAACAACAATATAGCGGAGAGAAGAGCTGCCTGCGAGCCTTCGTAAAGGGCCTCAGATGCCTTCTCAAGTAGAGTAACATCATGAAAAACATCAAGGTCATCTTCATCATCATGATCAGTTGCACGAGTACTAAATGTGTCATGGATCAATGTATTTGTACCATCATCTTCAATTGTGTTTTCTGGCTCATGATTGTCATCTTCCATGGGATCATTATCTTCAGCTTCGATATTCACACCTCCATGTTCATCCACTTTGAAAACCATATTCTCTAGGTTGTGTTGATCCATACCATGTGCTCTAGGGTGCTCGACCTATATAAAATTGATAAACATAAATAAACCATGATCATGATCTCATCATCACGTGATTTATTATGTATATAAATTTTTAAAATGATATAATGAAAAAATTACCAATGGATGATAATCATGTCCACCTTCAATGTGACCATGCAGCCTACAATGTTTCTTTGTTGTTTTGATTAGAAGTCTTCTAGTCTTTAACCTCTTACAAATTTTGCACGGACAATAAAATTTTCCATCACCTTTTCTTTTCAAGTTAGACCACAATCTAGCAATTGTCTCCTTATTTTGTTGTTCGTTGATATTGTCTGACATGGTCTTTCTTCACAAGCAAGAAAATCGGGCTATAGAACTAGTTATATAGAAGTTGAAATGTTAGTTATGAAATCATGTTTCAGTATAATATACCGAATTAAATTACTTGAAAATAGAAATTATCATCATTGAACCAAAACCATTTAACTCTTCTTTTTCATCTCAAAACATATCTAATGGCTTTGTGGTATGCAATCCTTGTATAAGATATTAAGTTGACTGATGTCTAATTGGGGTAATCCATGAGTGTCTAATGTGAATTTAGTATCCTAAACATTGGAGAGACCTTATCTGACTTGCCTAATCAATGTGGTTGTTGTCCTAATATGAAATACTGAGTTCTACCCTTGCCTCTACATCAAACTTCTCACATCATGTTTCTTCAACAAAACACACTAATATGAATTGAGCCAACACCATGAGGATAGGGTCAAGTATCATGGCAACTAATCATAATATGTGAAGACGGGGTTCACACATAAGTGTTGGCTCTCAAAAATGTCACACTTCCAAAATTGTCAGTCTCAAGACTTGTCCTATTGGGTGAGCACTCATTGATGGCCACATGGCCAAATCAATGTATGTAGGCTTCAAACTCCTAACTCTAGGCTAGGAGGACCCTACATAAGGTCTATGAAGACTCACTTGGTATTACAATAGAAAGAGCCTTCCTTTAGAACTTTGTTTGCAACACACACATCAATATTGGTAATAATCATTATGATGGATGGTCTATTAGGACGGTAAATAAAATGCTTATTCTTTTTCCACCCTTTGAAACTACAACAAGGTATTTAACTTGGTAGGGTCCCCACACATCACTTCAACAACAAACATTAGGCAATTCAACCTTTTGCCTTCTCAATACAGTTTTTTTTGTCTTTCACTAGTTTTCTCAGTCTGATACATAGGGATATCAGACCTTTCATGGCATCATCACACACGCCTTCCAATATGTAGTCCTTTCATATTTTAGGTTCCTACACACTATGTTGTTCTTAAGTATTGATGTAGTCTTAAGACATCTCATGACTCCATTACATGTCCACACTTGGGTTTACAAACACAACTCTGTCAGAACAAAAACAATATCAGTAGTAAAACTATGACTGTGACAATCAATACCCTTAGGACAGTCATAGAAATTTAATCTATTTCATTTGGTTTTCATCGACAAACCCTTCCAAAGGTTTCATAGGGTCCCCTCACCCCTCTCTCTATCATCAACCAAATTCTTCCCTGATATGATACATAGCATGAAAAAAGGTCTATCATCAAGCATGATATGATACATAGCATGAAAAAATGCACATAAAACCCCAATTTCATCAAGAAAAAATCTTGGATGGCATGCCA
>NW_026730856.1:0-4313 GCF_030272615.1 Cryptomeria japonica | reverse complement strand
TTTGGAGGCACAATAAGGTTTCAAGATAAAAGTCCCAATTCCAGAGTCGGTAGCGTGAAAACGCAATTTTGATTTACATCGTGCTCTTAGAACCTTATTTCGGAGCTTGTGCCTTGAAATCAATATTTTGGAATATCAAAATCAATATTTTGAGGCACAACAAGGTTTCAACAAGCAAGTCCCTATTCCAAATCCTGTAGCGTCAAAATTCAATTTTGACGCACATCATTCTCTTAGAAGCTCATTTAGGAGCTTGTGCCTTGAAAGACCCAATTTTCAAGCATCAAAATCAATGTTTGGAGGTACAACAAGGTTTCAAGATTCAAGTCCCGATTCTAGAGTTAATAGCATCAAAATCTGATATTGGTCCACATTGTGCTATTTAAACCTGATTTCAAAGCTTGTGCCTCAAAAGCCCCTGTTTCGGAGCATCAAAATCAGTGTTTTGAGGGACAATAAGGTTTCAAGATGCAAGTCCTGATTCGGTAGCAAGGTTTCAATTTTGATGCATATTGTGCTGTTAGAACCCTGTTTTAGAAATTGTGCCTCAAAAGCCCCAATTTTGGAGCATCAAAATTGATGTTTGGAGGCACAACAAGGTTTCAAGATGCAAGTCCTAATTTTGGAGCCGGTAGCATCAAAATTTGATTTTGATGCACATCGTGCTCTTAGAACGTTGTTTTGGAGCTTATGCCTCAAAATCTTCAATTTTGAAGTATCAAAATTGGTGTCTAGAGGCACAACAAGATTTCAAGATGCAAGTCCCTATTCTAGAGCCTATAGTGTGAAAACATGTTTCAGAGCTTGTGCCTTGAAAGCCCTGATTTTGGAACATCAAAATCAATGTTTTAAGGCACAACAAGGTTTCAAGAAGCAAGTCCCTATTCCAGAGCCTGTAGCGTCAAAATTCGATTTTGACGCACATCATTCTCTTAGAAGCTCATTTCAGAGCTTGTGCCTCAAAAGACCCAATTTTGAAGCATCAAAATCAATGTTTAGAGTCACAACAAGGTTTGAAGATGCAAGTTCTGATTCTAGATTCAATAGCATCAAAATCTAATTTTGGTGCACATCTTGCTCTTAGAACCTTATTTTGAAGCTTGTGCCTCGAAAGCCCTGGTTTTGGAGCATCAAAATCAGTTTTTTGAGGCATAACACTGTTTCAAGATGCAAGCCCCGATTCTAGAGCTAGTAGCATCAAAATTTAATTTTGTGCACATTGTGCTCTTAGAACCCTGTTATAGAAATTGTGCCTAAAAAGCTCAAGTTTTGGAGCATCAAAATCTATATTTGGAGGTACAACAAGGTTTCAACATGCAAGTCCTGATTATGGAGCCAGTAGCATTAAAATTTGAGTTTGACGTACATCGTGCTCTTAGAACCTTGTTTTGGAGCTTATGCTTAAAAATATTCGGTTTCGAAGCATCAAAATTGGTGTTTGGAGGCACAACAAGCTTTCAAGAAGCAAGTCCCTCTTCCGAAGCCTACAGTGTCAAGACATGATTTTGATGCACATCTCCTCTTAGAACCTCGTTTCAGAGAGTGTGGCTCGAAAGCTCTAGTTTCAAACAATCAAAAGCAATGTTTAAAGGCACAACAAGGTTTCAAGTCATGAGTCCCGATTTTCAAGCTGATAGCGTCAAAACACGATTTTGACAAACATGGTGTTCTTAGAACCTCATTTCGAAGGTTGTGCCTCAAAAGCCGCATTTTTGGAGCATCAAAATCAATGTTTTGGGGCACAACAAGGTTTCAAGAAGCAAGTCCCTATTTTGGAGCCTGTAGCATCAAAACTCCATTTTGATGCACATCATTCCCTTAGAAGGTTATTTCGGAGCTTGTGCCTCAAAAGACTCAGTTTTGGAGCATCAAAATCAATGTTTGGAGGCACAACATCGTTTCAAGATGCAAGTCCTGATTCTAGAGTTAATAGCAACAAAATCTTATTTTAGCGCACATCCTGCTCTTAAAACCTCATTTCAAAGCTTGTTCCTCGAAAGACCCAGTTTCGGAGCTTCAAAATCAATGCTTTGAGGTACAACAAGGTTTCAAGATGCAAGCCTTGATTCTAGAGGCAATAGCATCAAAATTCAATTTTGATGCACATTGTGCTCTTAGAACCATGTTTTAGAAATTGTGCCTCAAAAGCCCCAGTTTTGAAGAATCAAAATCGATGTTTGGAGGCACAACAAGGTTTCAAGATGCAAGTTCTGATTCTGGAGTTGGTAGTGCCAAAATTTGATTTTGACGCACATCGTACGTGCTCTTAGAACCTTGTTTTGGAAATTATACCTAAAATTCTTCAGTTTCGAATCATCAAAATTGGTGTTTGGAGGCACAACAAGCTTTCAAGAGGCAAGTCGCTATTACGAAACCTGTAATGTCAAAACGTGGTTTTGATGCACATCGTGCTCTTAGAACCTCATTTCGGAGCGTATGGCTTGGAAGCTCTAGTTTCAAAACATCAAAATTAATTTTTAAAGGCACAATAAGGTTTCAAGACACAAGTCCCAATTCTCAAGCTGATAGCGTCGAAACATGATTTTGAAAAACATGGTGTTCTCAGAACCTCATTTTGGATGTTCTGCCTCAAAAGCACAACAAGGTTTCAAGAAGCAAGTCCCTATTCGGGAGCTTGTAGCGTCAAAATTCCATTTTGACAAACATCATTCTTTTAGAAGTTCACTTCAGAGCTTGTGCCTTGAAAGACCGAGTTTTGGAGCATCAAAATCAATCTGTTGAGGCACAACAACGTTTGAAGATGTAAGTGTCAATTCTAGAGTCAATAGCATGAAAATCTGATTTTGGTGCACATCGTGCTCTTAGAACCTCATTCCAAAGCTTGTGCCTCGAAATCCCTGATTTCAGAGCATCAAAATCTATGTTTTGAGGCAGAACAAGGTTTCAAGATGCAAGCACCGATTCTAGAGCAAGTAGCATCAAAATTCAATTTTGATGCAAATTGTGCTCTTAGAACCCTGTTTTAGAAATTGTGCCTCAAAAGCCCCAATTTTGGAGCATCAAAATTGTTGTTTCGAGGCACAACAAGGTTTCAAGATGCAAGTCCTAATTCTGGAGCCGTTAGCATCAAAATTTGATTTTCATGCACATCGTGCTCTTAGTGTTTTGGAGCCTATGCCTCAAAATCTTTGGTTTTGAAGTATCAAAATTGGTGTCTGGAGGCACAACAAGCTTTCAAGATGCAAGTCCCTATTCCAGAGCTTATAGCATCAAAACATGATTTTGATGCACATCGTGCCCTTAGAACCTCGTTTCGGAGCGTGTGGCTCGAAAGCTCCAGTTTTCAAACATCAAAAGCAATGTTTAAAGGCACAACAAGGTTTCAAGACATGAGTCCCAATTCTCAAGCTCATAGCGTCGAAACACGATTTTTACAAACACGGTGTTCTTAGATCCTCATTTCGGAGGTTGTGCTTCAAAACCCGCGTTTTTGGAGCATAAAAATTAGTTTTTGGAGGCACAATAAGTTTTCAAGACACAAGTCCCAATTCCAATTCCAGAGTCGGAAGCATCAAAACGCAATTTTGATGTACATCGTGCTCTAATAACCTCATTTCGCAGCTTGTGCCTTGAAAGCCTTGATTTTGGAACATTAAATCAATGTTTTAAGGCACAACAAGATTTCAAGAAGAAAGTCCCTATTCTAGAAACTGTAGCATCAAAATTCAATTTTGATGCACATTGTGCTCTTAGAACCCTGTTTTAGAAATTGTGCCTCAAAAGCCCCAGTTTTGGAGCATCAAAATCGATGTTTGGAGGCAAAACAAGGATTCAGGATGCAAGTCCTGATTCTGGAGCCGATGGCGTCAAAATTTGATTTTGACGCACATCGTGCTCTTAGAACCTTGTTTTGGAGCTTATGCCTTCAAAATTGGTGTTTGGAGGCACAACATGCTTTCAAGATGCAAGTCCCTATTCCTGAGCCTGTAGTGTCAAAACATGATTTTGATGCACATCATGCTGTTAGAACCTTGTTTCAAAGCATGTGGGTCGAAAGCTCCAGTTTCAAAACATTAAAATCAATGTTTAAAGGCGCAACAAGGTTTCAAGACACAATTCCCAATTCTCAAGCTGACAGCGTCAAAACACAATTTTGACAAACATGGTGTTCTTAGAACTTCATTTAGGAGGTTGTTCCGTGAAAGGCTCATTTTTGGAGCATAAAAAAAGTGTTTGGAGGCACAACAAGTTTTCAAGACACGAGTCCCAATTCCAGAGTGAGTAGCGTCAAACGCAATTTTGATGTACATCGTGCTCTTAGAACCTCATTTCGGAGCTTGTGGCTTGAAAGA
>NW_026730855.1:0-4320 GCF_030272615.1 Cryptomeria japonica | reverse complement strand
CCTTATGAAGGCATGTAATATTCTTAAATACTTCTTCAGTGATTTTATATGGCCAGTCAAACCATATGAATTCTCCATGAATGTGGCTAATAATATATCAAACCCATTCATTTTCGTCAAGAGTCAGAAAATCCATAAACTGGGTAAAACCCTTCCTTTGCAGATCTGCATATTCTGGTTTCAGTTGATTGTTCATGATCAAATTATCAGTGAATACAAAGGACATCTCGTAGCTCCCAATCTCCTTGATATCTCCATGGATGTATGCCCTAATGTCTTTGGTGTGAACACCATGGAAAACACTTGAAAATGCTCCCAAAGGATCATCCAAAAGAGATTTGAAAGGATGTTTCTTAAATTCCAGACGAGGGTGGTTCTTAATTTCCATGATCAAAGGAGTATCAACATTTGATGATGATGCCATGATAAATATCTAGGGTTTTAGAAAATGGTAAATACCTCAAGATCATGCCAAATGATGAAATGCTCTTCAGATGCAAAAGCTCGCACAAATCACCTTTGGACTTTTGAGATGCTATAGAAATCGCTCTTTAGAATTCTTGATCGTTGTGTGAAGAAATGATTTAACTTTTTCTCTTTTTATCACCATTAACCCTAATTTCCCATTGTCATAAATGTTACCGGTAAGTCTGACCGGATCAAATAATCTGCACATAAATTTTTATAAATACTTGAAGTCGCCTGAGTATCCATCCACAATCTGAATTCCCTAACTACAGATCTAATCTGGGGTGTTTTGATGATCTTCAATGATTTTCTTGCCCCTAAGGCAGAGTACCTTAGTTACTGGTTGAAGTTCCTGCTTCTGATGTAGGACCTGATGGCTCTATTGGTTGATCTGTCGGTGGAGTATCTTATTTCCTAACCCATCTTCTGTCATGTTGTTTCCCGATATCTTCAACATTTGCCTTTCCTTTCTCATCTGCATATCAACCAGTTACTGGTTGATTCTTACTCCTGCAATACTTAGCAATAAGTCCAATCTTGTTGCATGCATAACATACAACATTGTTCTTCTAAATTTCTTTGTTATACGGGTATGTGCAGGATCATGGTGTGCCAAAAAATAGGCCCTTAAGTGGCAATGAAATTTCAAAAAATTGAAGTTATGCAACTTGACATGAAAATTTGAATAAGTTGTGAACATTATTTTTAAAATATGTAAGAAGAGAATCTATAGAAAATTGAATTTAGTATCTAAGCTACTAGTTGTTTCTTGAAAAAAAAATCATATTTGATGAAAATTTCAAATTTCAATGCAGTGGTACTAAAATTTCAAGAAAAAGATAAGTAGATGTATGTCTGACCACCCTAATCACAATCAAATCATAACATTTTTTAATAATATTTATAATATAAGTATTAGACTCATGTACGGATGTGACACATTTTTTTTTATATTTTTTTATAAAGTAAATAATTATTTATGATTTTTTTACTATAGCTTTTCAAAAATTTAGAAACTCCTACATCTGACCACCTTAACTTGGTCAAAACCTTATGAAATTTAATTTTTTTTAATTTTTCCTTACGAAGCATAGGAGAGAGAGAGAGAGAGAGAGAGAGAGAGATTAGGGGAGAGGGAGATAGAGATTAGGGGAGAGATTAGGGGAGAGAAAGAGAGAGGGAGGGAGGGAGGGAGAGGGGGGGGGGAAGGGAGGGAGGGAGAGAGGGGGATATATATAGAGAGAGAGAGAGATAGAGATAGAGAGATAGGGAGGGGGAAGGGAGAGAGAGATTATGGGTCCTATGGTGTCCTAAGGGGTCATATTGTGTCCTACGACGCCTTAGGACACCATATAACCCCTTAAGACAACAAATTGTGTTGTTATGGGTCATATTGTATTCTAAGGGGTCATATTGTGTCATATTACCCCTTTAAGATACCATATGACCTCTTAGGACATAATATGACCCTGTCGTTATAGGTCATATGACCCCTTATGACACCATATTGTGTCGTTAGGGGTCATATGGTGTCCTAAGGGGTCATGGGACACCATATGACCCCTAAGGACAACATACAACCCCTTAGGACACCATATTGGGTTGTTATGGGTCCTATGGTGTCCTAAGGGGTCATATTGCGTCCTACGACCCCTTAGGACACCATATTACCCCTTAAGACACCAAATTATGTTGTTATGGGTTTATTGTGTCCTAAGGGGTCATGGGACACCATATGACCCCTAAGGACAACATACAACCCCTTATGACACCATAATAGGTTGTTAGGAGTCATATGGTGTCCTAAGGGGTCATATTGTGTCCTACAACCCCTTAGGATACCATATGACCCCTTAAGACACCAAATTATGTCGTTATAGGTCATATTGTGTCCTAAGGAGTCATGGGATACCATATTACCCCTCAAGACAACATACAACCCCTTACGACACCATATTGGATCATTATGGGTCCTATGGTGTCCTAAGGGATCATATTGTGTCCTACAACCCCTTAGACACCATATGACCCCTTAAGACACCAAATTATGTCGTTATGGGTCATATTGTGTCCTAAGGGGTCATATTGTATCCTAAGGGGTCATGGGTCACCATATGAACCCTAAAGACAACATACAACCCCTTATGACATCATATTGGGATGTTATGGGTCCTATGGTGTCCTAAGGGGTCATATTGTGTCCTACGACCCCTTAGGACACCATATGACCCCTAAAGACACCAAATTGTGTCGTTATGGATCATATTATGTCCTAAGGGGTCATGGGACACCATATGACCCCTAAGGACAACATACGACCATATATGACACCATATTGGGTTGTTATGACTCATATGGTGTCCATAGGGGTCATATTGTGTCCTACGACCCCTTAGGAAACCATATGACCCCTTAAGACACCATATTGGGTCGTTATGGCTCTTATGGTGTCCTAAGGGTCATATTGTGTCCTACGACCCCTTAGGACACCATATGACCCCTTAAGACACCAAATTGTGTCATTATGGGTCATATTGTGTCCTAAGGGGTCATGTGACACCATGTGACCCCTAAAGACAACATATGACCCCTTATGACACCATATTGGGTCGTTATGATTCATATGGTGTCCATAGGGGTCATATTGTGTCCTACGACCCCTTATGACACCATATGACCCCTTAAAACACCAAATTATGTCGTTAGGGGTCATATGGTGTTCTAATGGCTCATGGGACACCAGATGACCCTTAAGGACAACATACGACCCCTTATGATACCATATTGGGTCATTATGGGTCCTATAGTGTCTTAAGGGGTCATATTGTGTCCTACAACCCCTTAGGACACCATATGACCCCTTAAGACACCAAATTGTGTTGTTATGGGTCATATTGTGTTCTAAGGGGTCATATGTTTCATATGAGCACTTTAAGACATCATGTGACCCCTTAGGACACAATATGACCCTTTATGATTCTATACAATGTCTTTATGGGTCATATGACCCCTTATGACACCATATGGTGTCGTTAGGGGTCACATGGTGTCCTAAGGGGTCATGAGACACCATATGACCCCTATGACCCCTTATGACACCATATGGTGTCTTTTTGGTGTCTTTAGGGGTCATATTGTATCCTAAGGGGTCATGGGACACCATATGACCCCTAAGGACAATGTACGACACCTTAAAACACCATATTGGGTCATTATGGTTTCTATGGTGTCCTAAGGGGTCATATTGTGTCCTACAACACCTTAGGACACCATATGACCCCTTAAGACACCAAATTATGTCGTTATGGGTCATATTGTGTCCTAAGGGGTCATGGGACACCATATGACCCTTAGGACAACATACGACCCCTTATGACACCATATTGGATCGTTATGAGTCATATGGTGTCCATAGGCGTCATATTGTGTCTTACAAGCCCTTAAGACACCATATGATCTCTTAAGACACCAAATTTTGTGGTTATGGGTCATATTGTGTCCTATGGGGTAATATTGTGTCTTGAGGGGTCATATTGTGTCCTAAGGGGTCATGGGACACCATATGACCCCTAAGGACAACATACGACCCCTTATGACACCATATTAGGTCGTTATGGGTCCTATGGTATCCTAAGGGGTCATATTGTATCCTATGACCCCTTAGGACACCATATGACCCCTTAAGACACCAAATTGTGTCGTTATGGGTTATATTGTGTCTTAAGGGGTCATGGGACACCATATGACCCCTAAGGACAACATACGACCCCTTATGGCAGCATATTGGGTCATTATGAGTCATATGGTGTCCATAAGGGTCATATTGTATCATATGACCCCTTAGGACACCAT